>NW_020200598.1:78718-84898 GCF_001531365.2 Cynara cardunculus var. scolymus
TTCCATTATGACAAAGTCCCTATTCTCTGTGACTCCAAGAGTGCCATATCAATCTCTGCAAACCCAGTGCAGCATTCCAAGACCAAGCACATCGATGTAAGGTACCATTGTTTGAAAGACAATGTTGAAAAGGGAATATAGAAATGTATTTTGTTCCCACTGAGATTCAACTTTCTAACATTTTCACAAAAGCTCTTGATGAGAAAAGATTTTTATTCTTAGTCAGCAAGATGGGTATGCTGAATCTCACTACTTAAAGGCAATATATATATATATATATATTTAAATCAGAGATTTTCAATATCTCATGGTTATGCCTATAAGTGATATATAAAATATTCGCCATAAACTTCAAGTATCCTAAACCAGAGCCTCTTGCCATACAGATCAGAGCCTCTGGCCATTTAGAATTACTTCGATTAATATTTGGCAAACAATCTTCATCGCCTTTGGAACCAGAGCCCCTCTGGTCCAAAGCAAATACCGAGTTTTCTCCACTAAGTATTACCTTCTCAACCAGAGCCTCTGGTTCTAAAGACCAGAGCCTCTGGTTTCCAAAACCTTTGAAACCAGCGCTATCAAGTTCCTATCTACAACTTGACTTAAACCACACCATTCTTTCATCAAACCCTTTCATCGTCTTTAAGACCAGAGCTTCTGAATTCCTACTCTTTGCAACCAAAGCCTCTCTGGACCCATAGAGTCCCTCTTCTCACTTCACATGTACTTAATCATATTTTCATACTTCATTTCATCGTCTTTAAGACCAGAGCCTCAGATTCTAAAGACCAGAGCCTCTGGATTCATTGTCTTTGGAACCAGAGCCCCTCTGGTCTCAAAGACCCATCCATATACCTCTTCACTCGCATACTTAGCCACATTGCATATCTTAATTTCATCATTCTTCACAACCAAAGCCTCTGGCTGTATAGACCAGAGCATCTGGTCCATTAATTCTTCATTATTATTTGTTTGAGGGGGAGTTTTTGCAAACCTCAAAACCATTCTTCATGCATCATTCAAGGGGGTGCACCTATTTCATCTTCAAACCATATGCATTTTCCATCCACAGCCTCTGGTTCTACTTACCAGAGCCTCTGGCCACCTAAATGCTAAATATAAATTTAACCAAAACTCCTCTGGTTCTACAAAATGGATTGTCAATGCTTTTCTAGGGCCTCTGGTTAGTCATCCAAGGCCTATCAATCATGCAATCCAACAGTTCATCAATGAATTCCTTCATTGATGTTCAACCAGAGCCCCTCTGGTCCCCACCCAATGTGTCATGGTCAACTAGAACACCTCTGGTTCCATGACAAAATATCTTTCATTCACAAAACCCATCTTAATTGCAAAATTCTTTTAAAAGATTATACAAAATTGCAGCTTTTGTGACTAAAAACTATGCAACATGGGTCTTTAGAAGATCAAAACTTCGTAATTAGTATTAATCTTCCAATTAGATGGGATTTTAAATTTAAATCACTTTTGGATACATATTTCTCGAGATATTATTTAAATAACTTCTTATTTCCAAATAATCCATACGTCATCCTCACACGCGCCTGACACCTTATACAACCTATTCCCCATAAACTTTTTCAAATTACCCTTCCCTTACCTCGCCTTGACACGTGTCCTCCAACATTAATGGCATGTACAATCAAGACAGCTCACGATCTCCAAATCAAATCGTCCATTACCCAACAGCCTCTACTTTTTCATGATTATTTTAATATAATAATCAAGAAACCGTTTCCCATTCCCACCCCCCACCCCACCTCCCACCTCCACCCCACTATCTCTCCACCTATAAATACCTTTCTTCTACCCTCATTACCTCTTTACGCTTACCAAAACCTGCAACTAGATTTTGACGAACAAAAACCTGCAACTTCCTCAACATTGGCCTCCTCCGCCTCCCACGAATCGAACAACAATGACAGCAGAGTCCAATCCACCGGTGCAGACAGCCGCGCTATCGTGTTCTTACCCATGAAGCCAAACAACCACTCTATTGAACTTCACAACACACTATTCGACGATCGATTTGCAGTCATGATTGAGTTCTTCAAGAACTGTATTCTCCTTCCCTCCCTAACTCTTGCTGACACTGGCGTACCACTAAAGTACGTCCAGCAATATTGGCAAACATGTGAGTTTGACCTAGAAAGCCATGGGATAATGGGTGACATGGATTCCCCAAATGATATGATATGCTCGCTCAAAATATTGCGGGCTAAAGTTTCTCAAGTTCTGTGCATTCCCACTCGACGGGAACTTGGAATTGCCCAATATGACGAACCACCCACCACCGACGACATCCTCTGCTTCGTTAAAATGCTAGGTTACAATCGTGACCTACGCAACGTCTCAGACTTCAAACGACAATTCCTTCCGCCAATGTGGAACATGTTTTTCTCCATCCTCAACAGGGGTCTCACATGCAAACTGGGGTCATTGGACCAAGGGAACATCAACATAATGACAATCATGTATGGGTTGTTCTTCAACCTGAACCTTGACTACGCCTTTCTCATCTACAATGAGATTCATTTGGAAGTGGTCAAGAAATGCAAACTCCAAACCGCTGGCAAGCCTCTATCTGCGGTTCTCTTCCCTCGTTTCCTTGCCCTCTTCATTGGGGACGCAATGAGGAAATATGGACTACCGGCTGACGAGCCCTTCACTCCAGTCTACAATATGCACGACCATCGACCAACCCTCTCGAAGGAGGGTTACACACTCTCCAGGGCTATGCTCAATGTCATTCCATCGACATCTGAGATACGCCAGACCTATGAACGCTTTATGCTGTCCCAGGAACCGAGGGCAGCTCCCCGAGAGCGATTAGAGCCGTCTCCCAAACCAAGCGAGGGAGCACATGAGACATCTCCATTGGATGATGAAGATGATGATGATGCTACTCATCGTGCCTCCCCTGGCCCTACTCATACTATTCCTCCACCCACTACCCAAAGGGCAACCACATCATCTACCCCTGGCGATCAAAGCCACAGGGGTATTTAACAAGGACGACCCAGTCCAATCGCAACCCCAGCCAGCCATCCAGAGGCCATTCTTCGGGACTCTGGAGATGAATTAGCCGAGGAACCCGTTTTCCATCACCCCTCTCCCAACAGAAAGGTGATGAAGATATAAGAGCCCCTTTGCCTCAGGGCTCGACACAACCAATCACACACACAGAAGCATATGTTGCTTCTGACATTGAACAACCTCAAGATCGTTCAGAGCGATCTTCCTTTCATGCGCATCCCCCTTCGATATTTGATCTACCGAAGGGGACACACATTTGCTTCACTTACCTGGCCTCTAAAGCCAAGGAAGAGGAAGCTGATGTCGCAACGTCATGAGATAGCTCCTCTCTTGAGGGCTATCAAGGACATGATGGAAGTCCTTCTAGGCCCACATTCTCACAAGGCCAAGAAGGTGCCTCCGGAGCAGAGACCCAACCTGCAGCATCTGTTGCTGCAAGGGTTACCCCAATTGTAGACCTGGTCACAAAGGCCGAGTTCCAAGCCTTTGTCGATTCAGTGATGCGGTCCTTGGAAGACCTTAAACTCATCATTCAAGGGATTATTGACAACCCACCCTCAACCGATACCACTGACCTTCAACAATCCCTTACAATCCTACAACGCCACCTCTCCCAAATTGAAATCCAAACCCGAGACAATACCACACGTCTCCAAATGCTCCAACAAACCATCACCCAACACCATAACACCGCATCCTCCCTTGCCACGCAAAGAAACCAAATACTCATCCACTCCATTGCCACCCTCACAGCCCAGGCAACTGAGGCCGATGAGAACCTTACCTACATCATCACCCAACTACATACCATCCTCCAAAACCTTAACAACCTACCAACCTCCATCATCTCCCAAATCCCTCAACAAACCCCACCTCCATCCACTTCATCTATCGATGAAACCCTTGCCACTCTTACCCACCAAATGGCCACCATCCAAACCACCCTCACCCAACTCCCTGCCACAATATTAGCCGAAATCCCCCAACCTACTCAACCTCAACCTCCCTCTGTAGGCCCATCCTTTGATGAAGCCTTCTCCTCATTCACTGCAGAGGTGAGAGATCTCATCACCAACCTTCCCATCCTTCCATCTACATCCGGCACCACCTCCGTGCCACCACAAGCCTCCTCATCAACCATAGAGTTCACAACCAGAGCCGACATGTAGGCTCTGATTAAGACACTCGTCTCATCTTTCAATGCGATTAGTGCCAAATTCGTTCATCGCGCCATCCATCCGACCAGGGTTCTCTCCCAGAACCTGGCCGATGAACAAAGGCGCACCACTTCTCTCCTTCAAACAATGGAAGAGAGCCGAAGATAAGCAGCCCTGAAGGCGTATCTTGCGTCCTTCAGGAAGGACAAAAAGAAGAAAAGGAGCAGAACCTCATTCTCCAGTAGCCGTCAACATAAGAGGCCACGACATGAAGACCAAGACCCCGATGATCAAGGTCTTGGACCTCATTAGGGGGAGACAGAGGTCGTGGCTGCACAACAAATGGAATCCGCTGCACCACCACCACCACCACCACCATCACAAACTCAACCACCATCCTCAACCAAAGGAACCCAAGCAAGGGAACCAGAGGCTCTACCCTATGAAGATGTACAAAATGTACATGTTCCCTTCGCTATAACCCCAGAACCCATCGTGTTGAGTTCCTCAACCGATGAAGAGCCAACCACCTCACCAACAGAAGTAAACCAACCTTTTACTTCATCACCCACACCAAACCTACCCTTAACCCCTTCACCAATCCCTCGCACCACAGAACCCTTCACCTTATCCATACAACCAGAACCAACAATTATCCAACCTTCATCACCCCCAACAACCACAAACCCAAGCCGAACCCAATGAACCACAACCAACCCAAACTGAACCAACCCAACAAGAAACCATACCTTCACCAACCCATACATAACCCTCAACCCAACCACCCGTGGTGCAAGCGGATACTCCCTCTTCGTCGAGGCATCCTTCGTAGTGCTTGGTTGATGAGATTATACAGAACATGCAGTCGCTGCGGAGACGTCCAGAGTTGCCACCCAGGGAACCCATTATGATGGAAAACATCCATCAATACTTGTACCAAGACTGTGATGAATGTTTGACCATAAATCCTCCGATTTTATCGCCCGAGTCCATGGACCTCTTACACCATAGGTTCATTAGACAGACCACACAAGCACCACAGGCTGTCTTCTCGAACGATGGGATAAGGAGGGTCATGGATCTAAAAGTGAGGACCTTCGCCAATAGAGCCATTCGATACATCGAGTTCACAGTGGAAAGAGCACATGGGCAAATTAGCGTGTTCAAAGAAAATGACCTCATCAACCTCAATTCCTATGACTTGATTGAACTATACGCATACATGGCTCAAAGGCAGGACCACGGCATCAAGTTTGGAATGGCGAACAGAGCGGTTGTAAAAACAATGGAGACCCTGGTAAACCACCGAGTAAAGAGTGATTTCGAAATTGCTCTTCGCTTAGGCATCGAAAGACTTTCCTGCGCTCCACCAAACGAAGACTTCCAAGGCCTGCAGGAGAAAAGATTTGCCTCAGTCTTAACTCAACCTGAACTTGGACTTGTTTACAAGAATGAGTTCGGGGCAAGAAATTCTTCAGACTAACTGAGACATTCAAGTATTCTTCGGATACACTTGAATGGTTTCAGAAAGTCATCAAAGAAAGACTGGGTAGAAATCACGTGCCAAGGGAAGAAGGGAGTCAACTCATCCATGAGATATCGACAGTCATCGGCTATCGAAGACTCCTTCTGCGCTTCAGAGATATATTTCAAGGTAGATCATGATGAGTTGTAAACTTGTGCCTTAAAATGATGTCTTTTGATTCCAGTATTGTAAGAATTTCATCATCCAATGAAAATTTAGAATTTGATGTTTTTCTATTAGATTAGTCTTTGTTATTCACAATTGTTTCTAAATTAGTCTATGTTTGTTCTTTCATTACTTAGGGGGAGATTGTTAAGTCCCATAATTCATAAAGTGAAAAAGTAATGAAAAACAATAAGTGATGAAGAACAAGAAGACCGATGAAGACATCAAGGCAGAATTGGCCAAGTCTGGAGAACAACCAGAGGGCCGATGGACGAC
>NW_020200598.1:85223-115036 GCF_001531365.2 Cynara cardunculus var. scolymus
GACTGTTCTTTATTGTTTATAATTCATTCTTGAGTGTTCATCACTTTCTCCATTAAAACACTATAATTTGGTTATTCTTAACTAGATTATTAGTGTTATTGAGAGATCTGGGATCAACATCTTGACTAACCGGCGTGTTGCTAGATGCATCGTGTTCATACATCGCATTGAAATTATAATACATATTGGAGTCAACTAATATTCTATCCCTTGTACCCCAACAAATCCTAGGTCTCTCCTATTGGTCTATATCCCATATAATCATAACCTAGTCACTATACAATGTCAATACCTAAGTWTAATCATAACYTAKTCACTATACAATGTCAATACCTAAGTTTGAGTCCGAATATCATTAATGATATCCAGTTCACTCAAACCACAGCTCTGATACCATATCTTTAACATCTCACTTAAGAAATCTCCAAAATATCAATTTTATTAAAATCTCCAATAAAATATAATTTATTGATTGTTAGGACCAAAAATTTATCTTAATTATTCTAAAAGTTTTATCAAAACAATCGGGGCCAAGGAATGAAAAATCTGAAGACGTTGCTGAAACGACTTAGTCTGGAGGAAGACCAGAGCCCCTATGGACGGACCAGAGGCAGTCGATGGACCAGAGGCTGCTGAAACGACTAAGTCTAGAAGAAGACTAGAGCCTCTATGGTCCAGAGGCAGGCGATGGACCAGAGGCTGCTGAAATGACTAAGTCTGGAAGAAGACCAGAGCCCCTATGGAGCAGAGGCAGGCGATGAACCAGAGGCTGCTGAAATGACTAAGTCTGGAAGAAGACCAGAGCCCCTATGGACCAGAGGCAGGCGATGGACCAGAGGCTGCTGAAATGACTAAGTCTGGAAGAAGACCAGAGCCCCTATGGACCAGAGGCAGGCGATGAACCAGAGGCTGCTAAAATGACTAAGTCTGGAAGAAGACCAGAGGCGATGAAAATGGTCCAGAGGCGATGAAAATGGACCAGAGGCGATGGAAATGGACCAGAGACGATGGAAATGGACCAGAGACGATGAAAATGGACCAGAGGCGATGAAAATGGACCCGAGATGATAAAACCACCCAAAACATAATTCCAACCCGGATATAACGGATTTTTACTTACAACCCGAATTAAGTAGCAAAAGAATACAGGACATACTTATAACCAGAACAAGACTATAATCAAGCTTTACTTACTACATATATGAAATATGGTAATAAGCTACTATTTACCCAAAAGCAAGATCGTAATCTTCAAGTTCCCCGATAAATCTTCAAGTCAAACAACGGGTTCTTTCTTCTTATCCGACTTCTTTCCTGAGAGAGTTTGCCACTTAAATGGTAAGCCAACGCTTAGTGAGTTAAATAGTTAAGTATTACATATCAATATCGCATATGTATATAAACATACATAAATAAATTCTTATCAATAAAAGAGTTCAAAGCATCATCCAAATGCAAACCGAGACTTACAAGAAACCAAGTGAACAATTACGTACCGGATGCTAAGATCATAGGATTCCATATTCAAATCACCATAATATACCATACCATTGATGCTCAAAACAACAAGGAAATAGGATCAATAACCAAATATATTCAACAATCGTTAGAATACCAATAAATATCAAGAATCCAAGAGATCGAATCGGTAATCATAACGAAGACAGTGCATCACCCCATCCTTCACCTCCCGGGCTCATGCCAAAGTCCAAGTCAGAATCGTTCATTACGGGGAACCTCGCACTGCCCGCCTTCCTCTACCGGGTATGTGCTAAGGTTCCCTACTAATTGCTCTTCCTTCTCTTTGAGCAATGAGTACTCACAACCGCAGAAAGTCTCACCCGTCCAACCCAGGATCTTGACTTTGCCATAAACTTCTGGCATGCCACACGAAGTACCCATACTATGGCGTACAATTCAAGGAACAAAAACAACGAGTCCGGATCCGAAAAGTAAACCGATATACCGAGATAGTAATATGGAATAGATTCAAGAGACGGAATCAAAGGAAAGTCAAGATCGTGTGACTCAATTCAAGACCAAAAAACATTCATATGAAAATATATATGTTCAAATAAATATGTAACAATTAACTATATAACTCACTGCGCAACCGCAATAATATCGAAAAGCTCCAAAACAAGCTCACAAAGCAAGTCCAAGCTACCACACTTAGATTACTTCCAAAGCATCAAAATATATCCTAATTACCCCCTGGAGTAAATGTACAAAATCTCATAAGCAAACAATATAAGAAACTCATGTTATACACATATCCTATTTGAACACTTTACCTAATTTTCTATGTACAGCTGCTGCATGCAGAACTGTTTTGCACATTTTAAGCTCGGAATCATGGTTTGATCAGAAGAAATAAACTAGACTCAAATATCTAACTAAGGAAATTGGCCTCGCCTCATTTGGATTTTTCTACGATTTTATACAGTTTTTTAAAGTCTACACATTTTTAATGCATTCTTAAGTCGAAATCCTCATTTTCATATATTTTTATCAAACCATTTCGATCCCAAATTATTCCAACTTCTGAATCTCAACTTAATATAACATATTTGACATAAAAAACCAAAATCCAACCTTTATTTTATTATTTTTATTCTCTCCCAAATCATTGACTTGATCAAGTCATGGTTCATATGATGAATTTGCTTAAATCTTGATAATCTCTTGAATCTAATGATCATTTCAAGCCATAACTACTAAAATGTACTCATTTTATATACTTAAGATCAAACCCATATGAAACTCTAACTCTATCTCAACATGCAACCTATATAACAAGAATGTCAACCAAGAACAAGTGCAAAAATAGATTATACCTTACTTGATGATCAAATCCTTCAAAGATCTTGTTGTTCCTCTTTGATTTGAGTTGAATCRAGCYTATGTRTGTGAAAATCRCACCTCTAGTGTGTGTGTGAGTTMTGGACTYWAATGACAAGAAAAATGGGCCAAAAATCCAATTTATAATGCTAAAACTCGAGTTGGGCCGGGTTGGCCCGGCTAGGTACCCATTTTGACCATCAACACTTAAAATATTCATAACTTTTCCCTCAGACCTCCGTTTTCTATGATGTTTTCGCCTACACGTTCATAAAGAGATAATCTATAACATACAACAAAAATATTCTAGAGAAGATCTCCCAAAAATCAATTTTACGTAACTATTTGACGTGAAATTTTCCCAAATCCTCTAATATACTCCTAAGAAGTATAATTCTAAAATTTCAAACCCAAACTCCCACTAAATCATAGATTCTCTTAAACCTAATAAATAAATATACTAAGAAAATAAATTGGGCGTATTAGAAATTGGATGTTACAATAAAGATATCTTTATCAGCCAAAGTAAGTATGTCCGTGATATGCTAAAAAAGTTTGATCTTTCTAACAGCTCATCTATGAAAACTCTAATGGCTCCACCTCTCTCTCTCAACAAGGATCCAAAATGGAAAGTATTCTACTTGTCTCTGTGCACGATATCAATCTGAACCTAAGGAATCCTATCTTATTATTGTAAAACGCATATTTAGATGCCTGAAGGGAACTCCTAACTTGGGTCTCTGGTACCCTAAGGGTTCAGGTTTTGACCTAATAGGTTACTCGGGTAGTGATTTTGCAGGTTGGAAAATTGATAGGAAAAGCATCACTAGAGGTTGTTAGCTTCTAGGTGGAAAGTTGGTGAGTTGGACGAGTAAAAAACATTACTCTGTGTCTACATCAACTGCTGAAGCTGAATACGTTGCCGTTGGAAGTTCCTATGCCCAAATCCTTTAAATGAAAAACAGCTCAACGACTACGATCTTCAGTCTTCAAAGATTCCTACCTATTGTGATAGCACTAGTGCTATTGCGATTGCAAATAACCCTGTTCTTCACTCCAAGACCAAACATATTGAGATCCGATWTCATTTTATCAGAGATCATGTTATGAATGGTAATATTGAACTTCACTTTATTCCTACTGAGTACCAACTCGCTGACCTTTTCACAAAGCCTCTTGATAAGACAAGATTCAACATCATCATCAATGAACTTGGAATGCTAAACATTGAGTATTAACTTTTTTCAGCTATACGCATTAATCAGTAAGTGAAAAGATTTAGTGTTCTTATTCTATCACTGCACTCTTGAGTAAATATATCTCTTCTCTCTAAGGTATGTATACTCATTCTTCTTCTTTAAAACTTAAAATTATCACTAAAGTTTTTCTTCTTCAATGATCAAAATGTTTTAAAAGTTTGTTTCAATGATTCTTTCTATCTCTACTATACTTATCTTATTTTAAAATCAAAATGATCACTGAACCTTTCATCATTCAGTGCTTCAAAATTTTTTTTAAAAGAGAGTTTCAGTGTTTCTCTTATCACTAAATCTTTTATGAAAATATATCTTTATATGATATTTTTCTTTCTTAAAACAAAACCATCACTGAAGCTTTTCTTCAGTGATCAAATGTTTTAAAGAATCTTTTCATTCAGTGATTTTTCTTATCACTAAATGTCTTCAAAACCCTTTTATTTTCTTAAGAAAGTGGCTTTTAAATCTCTTAAAACCTTTTTGTTTTACAAGAAATAGAAAATGAAACGTTTTATGACGACATATTTATTTTAACGATACAATTTTTTTGAGATGCGCGTATCGTTCTAACACATGTGCCCCTCAAAATTCTATCCAATCGTGGATGAGAACGTGCAACTTTCTCATCATTGCACAACTTTTAAAATTCGTATTTTCCTCTCTCCTCATTCTATTTCTCTTTCCTCCTACCTATAAATATGAGACTTATCCTCTCATTTTTACCTTACGCTCTCAAATTATCTTGTCGAAACTCTGCCTCAAAGATATTTGCAAGCATGAACTTGAGAAAGCTCAAAACCCTTCAACCTTTTCTTTTAAGTCTCAAGGTTGATATCCCTTGTTTCTTATTTGATTTGTTCTTCTTCTTTTATGAAACTGTTGTTTGGCTACTTAAGAACTTGTTCTATTAAACTACCAACAAAAAGATTATATACACATTCTCCTATTGGGTATAATCTAATGTTTCAATACACTTATTCTTCTTGAAAAACCCTATTGTGGATTTTTCAAATGAAGTTTTATTGTTTCAAAACTTAATAGCTCACATCCTTATCTTGGACTACTAAAAAATATATTATTTCTTATTTCTTACCTATAACAKAAAATGTCTGCCAAGAGCATGAACTTTTTGATCGACGACGTGTCCTTCAACCCAAACAATCATGTGGCATACCGGTGAACTTTGTTGGACATACCGGTGAACAAGTCCTATTATGAGGAAGAACCTACTTTCCTCAGGAACTCTCCCATCTCTTACACTCTCACCCATGAACCTGTCATGGTGAAGGAAGTCCTTTAGCAGTTTTGGCTAACTGCTGAAGTTGTTCAAGACACTGACAAGACTAGTCAACAGGTGGAGAAAATCTCTTTCACCTTCAACCGTATGATTGTCAGTTTTGGCATTACAATGCTAAGGCACACCCTTCGTTTCCCAAAGGTCCCTACGTCGGTGATCCTTCCACTGAAATCATCATTTTTTGCCTTGATGATATTGGCTACGCTTGGCCAACGAAGGACTCTAGTTATCTCCTCAAGTCGCTATCAAAGATTGAGAAGAACCGCATGTCTGCGGTTTTGCAATACTTGTTTTCCAATTTCATTCAATATATGGGAGGCAAGACTGGTGGCCAAGATCAATCCTCCAGGGTTGCACTGTACATTGGCGTATCTGTCATATGCCAGGGCCCGGTCAACTTTGCTATTGTGATCTTTGACGATCTGGTGTTGAAGCTGAACAAGCGCCAGAGAGAGAAGATAGTACCCTACACCTGGCTTTTGTCCATGGTGTTTGCCAAGATCTTTGGAAACATGTATTCCACTGAAGGAAACCTTCCCATCTGCAAGCTTGGATCCAGAATCTTGGATCTTAAGTTGAGAAATGAAGACATTGCACTCTCTGCAATTGTGCATGCATTTTCTTCATCTTCTCCAACTGGGACTGTATTTCCTTCTTCCCTTGCTCCGGTAGTCAAGACTAAGGGAAACCCCCCGAAGTCTATCCCAACCACCACCTCCCTTTCTTCCAAAATGTCCCTCCTCTCAACTCACTCTTGGTTCTCCATCGAGGCCCAAGAAAGCCAAAAAGGGGATACCCACGTCTCTGGTTGTTACCTCTCAAAAGGTTTCAACTATTGAAACTAGCTTTAACCCCGAGGCTTCTTCAGATTGGTCTCCTCCAATCTCTTCAGTGATTTCTACAGTCACTGTCGTACCTCTGGCTCCGATCCCAACCGCCTCAATTACCCAAATCACTGAAGGTGTGAATATCAACAAATGTTATAACCAGGTTTCTGCAAAACATGGGCCATGGTAACATTATATGTTCAAATACGTGATTACCATGCATATTATCCTAGTATAAATACATGGATTGAATATGTGCAATAAACTTGATGCATGTATGAATTATGTGAAACATACATGAGGTGGTGCATACATGTGATAAGATATTCTTGTGAAAACATTATTATAATATTTAAAAACTTATACCTTCATGGTTAAGAAATCATGAGTTTTATAATGAAAAACCCACCGCCTAAATTACCCTTATGGGTTAAAGCCTTCACCGCCAAGAATTTTATAATATAGAAACCATCACCGCCTTCATTTAAAATATAAAAAGAAAGTGATAAGGCAAAAACCTTATCAAAAACCTTTCTGTTTGAAGAAAAGAAATATCTTGAGTAAGGAAAGAGCTACATAATCCATTTTTATTAAGGTGAGTTTTGAACTACTGTTGATTTTAAACTGTGAGTTTTGATGAATTAAAACCTTTATATTTGTGATTATATAAACTGTTGGGTTTGGGACTTTGTGATTTAAAAGTGTTTGGTAAAACCTGTTTTCTAACAGTTTAGACGAAGTGTTCATGATTGGAATTTTTGAAACTGTTTTGAAATTATAAAACAATGACTGTACTTTAAAATAGTTTTGGAAGGTTGGTATTCTGTTTTAAGAAGTTAAAAGAGATTTGATATATGGAACTTATAAAAGAATAGATTGTTCTTAAGCTTAAAGGTTTTGATGATAAAACTATTTTTTGAAACCATTATTGGTTGAACACTATAGAGGACATCTCATCAAGACGGTTGTGACTTTGGTCTGTATTCGTTTGGAATTAATCTATAGATTTTATGGATAAAACTATGGAGGATGTTTCATCAAGACGGTTGTGACTTCGGTTTGTCTTCATTTGGAACTAATCCATAGATTTTGATGACGAAATGAAGGTGGCTGTTGATCCCACATCTCTCAATAACACTAATATTTAAGTTATGAATAACCTAAATATGTCATGTGGATGAATAAAATGAAGAACACTCAAGAACAATTATAAATATTTAGGAATATACTTTGAGTGCCGAAAGATTCACTTTATTCAAATGATTATTTGAAAAGCTTAACCGATTACAAGAGAGCTAATGCCTATTTATACTAGAAAGCTAATTATGGAGATTGCTATCTATGGAAGATATTTAGCAAATCTCTTATGAAAAGGAAAGCTTATCTAGACATGGAAAGTAAATAAAGCAAAGTAAATCTTTGGAGAATCCAGCTATCGATTAGTCATCTCCAGCTGTCTTCTATGGGGAGTTGTTCAACCAATTCTTGATATCTTCTTCATCGGGTGCCTCTGGTTGAACTGTAGGAGAAGACTCCAAGTGTTGGTAACTAGAGGGGTTATAAAGATATGTAGTTCATCGCATCTCTGGTCATTCATCGGCCATCTGGTTGTATTGGACACTTTGTCGTTTTGCCTGAAAGTCTTCCATCGGCTTTCTACTCTTTCACACTTGTTGTTTTTCATTACTTTTACAAATATGAGTTATAGGGTCTAACAATCTCCCCCTAAGTAATGAAAAGACAAACATTGGCTAATCTATGAACATTCAAGGAATAAGTGAAAGACAGAGGCAAATCTAAAAGAATAACATCGTTTGCCAAAATTTTCTTTCGACTAGGTGTTGGATGAATTCTTACACAAGTGATGGAATCAAAATTAAATTACATAAAATATTTCATTCATGGTCTCCTTGAGATAACTTCTAGAAACGCATCATCAGTCCTCTGTATCGGATGACTGTGGAGATCTCATGATAGAGTTGTTGACCTTCTCTTATAGGCACGTGAGGTCTGCCTAATCTATCTCTGATGACATTCTGAAACCATTCAAGTGTAGAGGTTGAATACTTGAAGGCCTTAGTCAGTCTAAAGTATTTCTACACACCAAACTCGTTTTTGAACACCAATCCGAGCTCTGGTTGAGTCAAGACTGATGCAGATCTCTTCTCCTATAGACCTGGGAAGTCTTCATTTGGAGGAGTGTAGGAGAGTCTTTTGATGCCAAGTTCAAGAGCGATTTGAAAGTTTCTCTTTGCTTTGAACTTTACCAATGTCTCCATCACTTCTACTATTGCTCGATTTGCCATCCCAAATCTGATCCTTTGATCTTGTCGCTGAGCAGTGTGTCCATATAAGTCGATCAAGTCCCATGGGTTGAGATTGATCAAGTCATTGTCATTGAAGATGCAGACCTTCCCATGTGCTCGCTTCATGGTCTACTCTATGTATTTGATTGGTCGGTTCATGAAGGTTCTCGTCTTTATCTCTAGAACCGTCTTGATTCCATCGTTCGAGAAGATGGCTTGTGGTGGAGAGGTCGTCTGTCTTACGAACCTATGGCGCAATAGATCCATGACTATAGAGGTAGCATGGGAGGATTGAGTACCAAATTTTCATCACGATCATGGTAAAGGTACTGATGGATATTCTTCATCATTACTGGTTCCTTTGGGGGCATCTCTGGACGTCTCCTTAGCGACTCCAAGTTAGCAATAATCTCATCGACCATGCCTTAAGAAGGAGGTTGCCTTGATGAGGAAGGAATGTCTTCTAGCACCTGTGATGGTTGTGTGATGGGTGGTTGATGTTGGGAGATGGATTATGTTTGGGTTGTGGGTTCTGTATGGATTAAGGGTTGTGTATGGGTTATGGGTTGTGTATGGGTTATGGGTTGAGGTGAAGTTATGGCTTCTGGTTGCGAGGGTTCAGGTTGGGCTGGCTCTGGTTGAGGTATTTTTGGTTCAATGGCTCTGTTTGGGTTGGTGGTTGTTGAGGTAAGGTAGGTTGGGTTATGATGGGTTCTAGTTGAATAGGTATGGTGATGGAAGGTTCTATATGAGGAGGTGTTGGTGATGGAGTAAAGGGTTGGTTTATTTCTGGATGAGGGATCGGTGGGTTTTCATCGGATGAAGAACTCACCTCGATTGGTGAGAGCTTATTGGTTTTGGGTAATGTCTCTTGGGTGCTAGCTATGGGAACATGTACATTATGTACATCTTCAGAGGGCTGAGCCACTGGTTCCCTAGCTTGGGTTCCTTGGGAGGTTAAGGTTGGGTGGCTTTGAGTTGGTGGTGGTGGTGGTGCAGCGATTTCCATTGATTGTTGAGCCATGTTCTCCCCCTCATAAGCACCTAGACCATGATCATCTTGGTCAGGATCCTCATGCCTCTGCCTCTTAGGGGGCATCTTGAAGAGCAGGAGGCGCTGCTTCTTTTCTTGCTTACCCTGAAGCACGCAAGATATGCCCTTAGGGCCTTCTTTCTTTGACTCTCCTCCATTGAGCGAAGGAGGGAGTTAGTGCAAGTTTGTTGTTCTTCAAGGCTCTTAGAGAGAGCCTTGTCCAGTTTTACAGCCCTTTGTACGAACATTGCACTTATCTCGTTGAACGAGGAGATAAGTGTCTTTTAAGAGAGCCCTCATATCGGCTCTGGTGGCAAAATCTATGGGGGTGGTGATGGATGTTGAGGTGGAGGGAGGGATGGAGGTTGAGGCAGATGCGGGTGGTGGGATGGTGATGGAGGCTATCATATTCGTCACCTCTATAGCAAAAGAGGTAAAGGCTTCATCGAATAATGGAGCTACAGAGGGGCGTGGTAGGGGGCTGTTTCTGGGAGTTGGGCGATTATGGTGGCTGGGAGTGTGGTGAGGGTGGTGTTTATGGTGTTTAGTTGGGTGGTGATGGAGGCAATGGCTTCATCGGTCATAGTTTCCTGGGCCGTGAGGGTTGCGAGGGTGTTCTTGATGGTTTGGTTGCGAACGGTGGAGAAGGTGGATGTTGTGTTGTGTTGTGTTGTTGGGTGACTGTTTGTTGGTGGATTTGGAAGCGGGTGGTTTTGTCCCTCTCGTGAGCCTCGAGGGATGCAAGGGATTGTCGAATGGGTGAAAGTTCGATCGATGGAGTGGTTTTGACAACCCTTGCTAAGCTGAGTTTAAGGTCATCCAAAGACCATTGAGTCGAGTCCGTGAAGGCATGGAACTCTGCCTTCATGACCAACTCATCTATTTGGATAACCCCTACAGCAATGGATGTTGTAGGTTGTGCCTCAGTTCCACCGCCTTCTGCATTACCTTGTATGAAGGTGAACAATGAAAAACTTCCATCATGTCCTTGATAGCCCTTTAGTGAGGAACTATCTCTTGATGTTTCGACATCAACTTCTTCTTCCTCGAATTCAGAGGCCGAGTAAGAGAAGTAGATGTGTGTCCCCTTCGCTAGATCAAGTATCAAAGGGGGTGGTGTAGGAACAGAAGATCGCTCTGAACGATCGATGGGAGTTTCAAGGTCAGAAGCAACACATGCTTCTGTTTGTGTGGGTTGTGGCGAGCTATGAGGTGATGTAGCTCTTATTTCTTCATCACTCCCTTTTGGGAGAGAGGTGATGGATGATGTGGTTCCTTGGCTAAGTCATCTCCAGAGGCCTGAAGATTGGCCTTTGGATGGCTGGTTTGGGTTGGGATTGGACTGGGTCGTCCTTGTTCAATACCTCTTTGGCCTTGATCGCCAGGGGTAGTAGATGTGGTTGCCTTTTGGGAGGTGGATGGGATAGAAGTGTTTATGGGGCCGGGGGGATGCTGGATGAGTGTCATCATCATCATCTTTATCATCGTCTTCATCATCCGATGAAGACAACTCCTTTTGCGCTCACTCGCTTGTATCTGGGGAAGGCTCTATTTGCTCCGGGGTAGCTGCCCTCGGTTCCTGGGCCAGCATAGAGCATTCATATTTCCTACGGCATTCTGACGTCTTTGGGATGACGTTGAGCATTGCCCTTGAGAGGGGCCTTTCTGTGGGGTAACCATCCTTAGAGATGGTTGATCGATGGTCGTTCATAAGATATTGCAGGGTGAACGGTTCTTCGCTTGGCAGATCGTGCCTTTTCATCGCGTCCCTTATGAATAAGGCAAGCAAACGTGGGAAGAGCACAAACGAGAGTGGCTTTCCTGCGGCCATGAGTTTGTTTTTCTTGATGACCGCGACATGGATTTCATTGTATATGAGTAGGGCGTAGTCCAGATTGACGTTGAAGAATAGACCAAACATGATGGTCATAATGTTTATGTTTCCTTGATTCATGCTTCCGAGCTTGCAAGTTAGGGCTCGGTTGAGGATCGAGAAAAACATGTTCTACATGGAAGGCAGGAACTGCCTCTTGAAGTCCAAAGCGTTGCGGAGTTCACAATTGTATCCCAATATTTTGATGAAGCTCGGAACTTGTTGGCGGCTCGGCATATTGTTCGATCCCAAGTTTCTGTCTAGTTGGAATAAACAAGACTTTCGAGTTTTTGTGTGAGAAATTTTCACCGAGCAAACCATGTCGTTCGGGACATCAATGTCCGCCATGATCCCACGGTTCTCCGGAAAGAACTCGTAGGTCTGCCAGTACTGTTGAACGTATTTTACCGGCACCCCGTTGTCAGAGAGGGTGAGTGTCGGTTGGAGAATGAAGTTTTGGAAAAACTCTATCATTATGGCAAACCTGTCTTCGAAGAGGTTTGTGCGAAGATCAATGGTGTGGTTGTTTGGCTTGATCGGCAGGAAGACGATAGCACGGCTATCGGCGCCTGTCGACTGCACGTGATTGTCGTTGTTGTGAGATTCGTGAGAGGCGGAGGAAACCATTTTTGGAAAGGAGAAGGTTGCAGGTTTGTCTGAGTTCTTAAGTGCTTTAGAGAGATACGGCACGTAAAGAAGAACCTGGTGGGGACGACGGGTTTAAATAGGTGGGGAAGTGGAAGGGGTGGGGTTTAAAAAAATAAAATTTTAATGTTTGAAAAGAGTGGTAATGGTGGGGAAAAAGACGAATGGCAAAAAGGTGATCGTGATGGCGAACGTGAGCCGTAAATCTGCACATGATCATAAATGAAGGTGGACAAGTGTCAGATGGGGGTGGGTCGTTTCGGAAATGAAGGGTTTTGGGGAAACATCCTTTTTGAAATTGGCAGGCGCTTGTGGGATGCAAACGACTTTTGGGGTATTTGAAAGTTTTTTGAAATGATTACTCTAAAAGGATAAAACCTTAAGAAGAATCATTTAAATAATATTTATTTTTAAAATTTCCACCTTTATTGTAATATAATGGCTTTCAATGAAAGATGGGTTTTGATGGAAAAACAAGTCATGTCAATAGAACCAGAGGGGCTCTGGTTGGTCATGACAATATTGTGGGGGAACCAGAGGACTCTGGTTATAAATGATGAATTCATCCATCGATGGAATATTGGATTTTATGAAACAGAGACTCTGGATAGACAAACCAGAAGCTCTGGTTGATCATTAGAAACCCTTGGATGTAAAAACATACCCTTTATGAAGGACCAGAGGCTCTATGGTTGAATGCAAGGGATGAAACATCATTAATATAGCATTTTTGGGATCCAGAGGCTCTGGATGGACGAACCAGAGGCTCTGGGTGGTAAAATGCATACTTGGAAGAACCAAGAATTTGAACCAAAGATGGGTTTGGCTCAATATGGATGCTTGATGATGAATGTAAAATGCAAAACTCCCCCTCAAAAGATGCATGGGGATGTGCAATAAGTGAAAACTCCCCCTAGAATCAATAAGGAGGGTGAATGAGATGACCAAAATCTCTGGTCTATACAACCAGAGACTCTGGCTGTGAATGATGGCTAAAAAGTATATGAATTATGGCTAAGATGGTGTAAATGATGATGGAAATGATGGGCCTTTGGGACCAGAGGGTCTCTGGTTCCAAAGACTTGGAATCCAGAAGCTCTGGTCTTTAGAACCAGAGGCTCTGGTTGAATGGATGATGCAAAAGATGATGAAAAGTGCAATGAATAAGATGCATTGTGAAGAAGAAGTTGGACCAGAGGGGCACTGGTCTCAAAGGACTTGGAAACCAGAAGCTCTGGTCTTTGGAACCAGAGGCTTTGGTTGCATGATGGATGAAATATGACTAAGTGTATTGGATGAGAATGAATGAGGGAGACCAATTTTGGGACCAGAGGGGATCTGGTCTCAAAGGATTGGAATCCAGAGGCTCTAGTCTATACAACCAGAGGCTCTGGTTGGGAAGGGGATACTTTGTGAAAAAACACAAAGTATTTGCTTTGGACCAGAGGGGCTCTGGTTCCAAAGGCGATGAAAATTTTGGCCAAAAATTGAACAAATATTTCTATTTGGCCAGAGGCTCTGGTCTTTAGAACCAGAGGCTCTGGTTTGGAGTACTTGGTGATGATGGCAATAAAATGTATCACTTTTAGGCATAACCAAGAGATATTGAGGATCTTTGGTTTGAAAAGATAGATTGCCTCTAAGTGGTGAGATTCAGCATACCCATCTTGCTGACAAGAAATAAAAATCTTTTCTCATCAAGAGCTTTTGTGAAAATGTCAGCAAGTTAAATCTCTGTAGGAACAAAGTACATCTCTATTGTTCCCTTTTCAACATGATCTTTAAGAAAGTGGTACCTAACATCGATGTGTTTGGTCATGGAATGTTGCACAGGATTTGCAGAGATAGCTATGGCACTCTTGGAGTCATAGAGGATGGGAATTTTTTCGTATTTAAAGCCATAGTCCTTAAGCTGAGTCTTCATCCAGAGAACTTGTGAACAACAACTAGCAGCAGCAACATATTCTGCTTCTATTGTAGAGGTTGAAACACAATTTTGTTTTCTGGATATCCAACTTACCAGCTTGTCCCCTAAGAGTTGACAGCTGCTAGACATACTCTTTCTATCAAGCTTGCAACCTGGATGATCTACATCTGTGTAGGCAATTAGATCAAAGCTAGAGTTCTTCGGATACCAGAGACCCAATGAAGGGGTTCCCTTGAGGTATCTAAAGATCCTCTTGACCGCAGAGAGATGAGATTCCTTAGGATTAGCTTGATACCTTGCACAAAGATATGTAGCAAACATAATATCTGGTCTACTAGCGGTTAGGTACAGGAGTGAACCAATCATGCCTCTGTAGGTTGTTACATCCACAGATTTTCCTGATGGATCAATAAATAACTTAGCTCCTGTAGCCATTGGAGTTCTCATCGATGGTGAATTTGGGATAGAGTATTTCTTCAGAAGGTTAGTCACATATTTGGACTGACTGATGAAAATTCATTCTGAAGTTTGTTTTATTTGAAGACCAAGGAAGAAACTAAGTTCTCCCATCATACTCATCTCAAATTTGCTTTTCATCAGCTCTGAGAATTTTTTGTAAAATTTAGCATTGGTAAAACCAAATATGATATCGTCCATATATATGTTTGCACAACTAGTATATCATCTTTATGCTTCTTGAGAAAGATAGTTGTATCGATGGTGCCTTTTTCGAATCCATTGTCGATGAGGAAAGTAGAGAGTGTGTCGTACCAGGCCCTGGGTATCCGAAGAGCTTTGTCTAGAAAGTAGATGTAATCTGGAAGCTTTGGATTTTCAAACCTAGGGGGCTGCTGAACGTATACTTCTTCTTGAAGCTTACTATTGAGGAAGGCAGACTTGACATCCATTTGATAGACCTTGAAGCCTTTGTGTGCTGCATAGGCTAGGAATATTCTGATGGCTTCAAGTCTTGCAACGGGAGCAAATGTTTCATCGTAATCAATCCCTTCTTCCTGGCAGTAGCCCTTGGCAACAAGCCTGGCCTTGTTCCTTACTACTATGCCATCTTCGTCCTTCTTGTTTCTGAAGACCCATTTGGTTCCTATAGTTGTCTTCCCTTCGGGTAGAGGCATGAGGGACCATACTTTGTTTCTCTCAAATTGGAGTAGTTCTTCTTTCATGGCGTCTATCCAGTTTGGGTCTTGTAGGGCCTCATAAACCTTCTTTGGTTCGATCATACTTAGAAAGTTGGCGAAGAGGCATTCATTAGCAGTGGCGAATCTCGTCTTGACACCGGATGATGGATTACCAATGATTTGATGATGTGGATGGTCTTTTATCCACTTGGTGCAAGATTGGGGTTCTGGAGCAACGGGATGCAGTTCTTCATCGACCGATGGAAGTGCTTGCTCCCCCTCGAAGAGATCATCTCCAGAGTGATGCTCTGGTTCTAAAGACACAGAAGTAGAAGGTGAAGTAACATGAGTTTCAGAAACAGTTGTACCTTCAGCATTGGAGACTTCATGTTCTTCATTGGCTCTGGAAGAGAGTTCTCCAATTTGTGCTTGTCCAGAGTCTACTTCTTCTTCGAAGATGTCTTCAAATAAATGAGCTAACTCTGATTCATTAGGTTTGCCAATTGATGAATCAGAGGCTCTCTGTTGTAGTCTGAGTCCTGAACTGCTGTGTCAAGAAGTCATGGGTGAAGAATCATCAAAGGACACATTGATGCTCTCGATAACGATCTTTATCCTTTTAATGAATATTTTGTAAGCCTTGGCAATTTGAGAATATCCCAGAAAGATCCCTTCATCAGCTTTCTTGTTGAACTTGCCAAGATATTCCCTATCATTGAGTACAAAGCATTTGCACCCAAAGACGTGGAAATATTTGACATTTGGTCTTCTTTGGTTGATGAGCTCATAAGGAGTCTTCTGGTGCCTCTTGTTAAGGATAGACCGGTTCTGGGTGAAGCATACAGTGGAAATGGCTTCAGCCCAGAAGGTGATGGGTAATCCGATGAAGCAAGCATGGTCCTTGCTGCTTCCACTAAGGTTCTGTTACTTCGCTCCACTACTCCATTTTGCTGTGAAGTTCTGGCTGCTGAAAAGTTATGGGAAATGCCTTCACTGATGAGATATTCATCGATTCTGGCATTTCTGAATTCAGTTCCATTGTCGCTTCTAACTTTGATGAGTTTGCGCTGTAGAAGGACTTGGAGCCTTTTTATCACCCCGATGAGGAGTTCAGAAACGTCTGATTTCTTCTTTACGAACTTAACCCAGTGTATCTGGAGTATTTATCAACTACTACCAAGATGTACTTCTTTCCAGAGAGGCTTTGTGTAGAGATAGGCCCACAGAGGTCGATGTGGATCATGTCCAAGGGCTTGGAGCCAGAGGTTTCTGACTTTGTTCTATGTAAGGCCCGTTTCAGCTTTCCCATCTCGCAGACAGAGCATAGATGATCTTTTTCAAAGTTGAGATCAGGAATCCTCTTGACCAGCTTCTGTTTGGCTAGCTTCCTTAGAACATCAAAATTCAGATGTGAGAACTTCTGGTGCCATAGACAATTTTCATCGCTCTTATGGGGTACAATGCAGATGGTGTCTTGTCCCAAAGAGGAATGAAAGTCCAGAAGATAGAGAATCCCATCTCTTTTCTCCTTGATGATGGTTTGGCCGGGCTGTGTTTCGATGATGCAGAAACCCTTGCGAAATCTGAATTCAAGATCCTTGTCGCAGAACTGGCTTATGCTTAGTAAGTTATGCTTTAGACCTTCAACATAAGCCACTTTGTTGATAGAGATGTTGCCTTTGATGAGTGTCTCGTATCCCTTGATGGTACCCTTACTATTGTCTCCAAAAGTGACATAGACTCCAGATTTGTCGATGAAGGAGGACAACTGACTTTTATCACCAGTCATGTGCCTGGAGCAACCTGAATCCATATACCATGGTTGCACATGCTGGTCCTGCAAGAAAAGTTAAGGGTTTTTAGGTACCCATTTCATAATGGGTCCTTGTTTGTTAGTCGGGGATACAACTTTTTTCTTTTCATCAACCCTCTTGGGAATGGGTCGATTGCCATTACCCTTAGCCTTTGCAGGCTTGGGTCTGTTTGCCTTTCCCTTGGCCTTAGGCCTGGGCTTTTTCACATTTTCATTGGTTTGATCATTATAGCGATAGACGTGTTTGGAAAACATGCAGTGATGAGTTAACATGTGATTCTTCAGGTTTTGTAAAAGAGTTAAACATTGGCAGTTGGGAGCTTTAGGACAAGAATGTTTAACTTTTTTTTTATTCAATGAAGAAGAAGTGAAAGCAGAGGATGAAAATTCTGTCCTAGCATTGGTTGTTTTTACAAACATCCTATTTAGTTCAGATTTTTTATTTGTAGTAGCAGGCTTGGGCTTTACTTCTTTCCTGAGGATGGGCTTCTTTTCTTCAGCTGAAGGAGAAGAAAAGTGTTGGTTAGATTGTTCAGAGGCGGGCCACTTCTTTTTCTGTTCGCGAGTAAACTTAATGAATTTATATGAAGTGCTTGGGCCATGTGAAGTATCATTGGCAGACTTGGCATTACTCATTTTCCTTTTTCCTTTATCTGAAGTTTTCATAGGTTCTGGAACATCATATTTCATTGTGGCCTTGAAGGCTTGAGGTTTCTTATCCTCAATGATCTTTGGTGATTTGCAGACCATTTCTTCTTCAGAGTCAGAATCAGCTAAGTCTCTCGTGGATTTCTCGAAATCAAAAGTCTCGTGGATGTTTGTGGGAGGAATGGGTTCAGAGGTTGATGGTTCAGAGTGATCTGTTGGGGGTTCCATCGCTTCTGATTTCTCAGATGAACCTCCAATATCACTTGGATGGTTCATCGATTCATCAGATGATGGTTCCTTACTAAGATTCTCTTTCTCATCAACAGCACTTGTTAATGAAGTAGTTGGATTGACAACCAGAGGCTCTGGTTTAACCATAAGGTTTTCATCGGTCTCTGGTGTGGAGGCATCAATCCGTTCATCAGAATTCTTACTTGTGATGTTCTCATACACCACATTTTCAAAATCCTGTCTCAAGAGAATAGTTTTACATCGACTTTAACCCTTTTGAAATTTGCTTTGGGTTTTGAGAAAAAGTCGAGTTTTTGAATGCATCCAAGTTTGAAAGTGGATTCAAGGGTGGATTTCTTGGTATCGATGAAACAATCTAAATCTTTGAACCCAATCCCTTGATAATCCTTTTGACCGTTAAGTTTTTTGTAGATGTCTTGGGCATCCTTATATTTCTTCATCAGGAGTTCATTGGTTTGAAGCTTCTAATGAAGAATCTCCCTTTCTTTTTGGAAGAAGTCTTTGAGAGCAATTGAGTTAAGCCTTTCTGCCTCGGATTCCTTTAGGGCCTTTACCTTTTTTTCTAAATCCCTAGTTATTTTCTTGTTCAGATCCATAAGCTTTTCTTTCTTTGATTTTTTGAGTGATGCGATACGAGTATTTTCTTTTTCTAGTTCAGCTTTTTCTTCGGTTAGAAGATCAGTCTCTCTCTTGTAGAAACTGACTTCTTTTTCAGCTTTTATTCTCTCAGATTTTTTAAAATTTAATTTTTCCTTGAGCTTTAGAATTTTTTTTGAAAGTTTCATGACCCTTAACTCTAGCTCTGATGGAGCAGAGTTGGTTTCATCGATGGAAGAGTCACATACCTGTTCATCAGAGTCAGAGGCGAATTTTGCATTGGACGTAGCCATGAGACAAATGAGTGCCTTGTCTTCTTCATCAGACAAAGAATCAGACACCCAATTTTCCTTTTCAGCCATCAGGCCTCGCTCCTTTGGATTGTACTTATATTTATTTTTGTAGTAGTCCGCATCCTTCACCAAGCGTCCTCTGCATTCTTTTGAGAAATGACCTATATTTCTGCATCTGTAGTAGCGGAGATCATTTCTCCTTCCGTCCCTGTCTTCTCTTTTCTCCTCTCTTTCTTCCTTTCCCTCTCTTCTTTCTTCCCTCTAATGGAACTTCACAGGCTTCTGATCATATAAGGGCTAGAACTTCTCCCTTCTGAAGTCTCTTCTTTCATATGGCTTCTTAACGAACTTCCTTTGGAACTGTTTTGTTATCAAGGCCAGAGACTTGGCAAAGGCTTTGAGATCATCATCGGAATCGGATGACTAGTCTCCGGATTCTGATTCTACCACCAATGCCTTCTTGTTTTTCTTCCTGTGGTCTCTGGTTGAGGTCCTTGAAACTTCCTTTTCTTCTGCAGCAAGGGCAAGAGGTCCACTGATGGACACTTTTCTCTTCATTATGTCCTTTTCTTGTGTAGTGAGAGTTCCATAGACATCATGAAGTGACCAACTGTCTAAGTCCTGATTTGCTTGGATGGACATCAACAGCTGAGTCCACTCATCACCGAGACTCTTGAGAAACAGAACATTATTGTTTTCCTTCGTCCTGGAGATGTCATTTCAGCGACATTGATTGATAAATGTATTGAAACGATCATATGTCTTAAGAATCGGTTCATCAGCAATAGCCTTGAAATTTGTGTACTCATTGAGGCATTGAGCCCTACGATTCTTTTTTGTTTTCGCGCCTCCTTCCAGTTGACTGGCCAGCTCGTCCCATATTTCCTTAGTTGTGGTGCATTCGTCGAGGGATTGAAAGATATCATTGGGAATGGCCATTATGATGAGTCTTTTAGCTCTTCTATCTGCCTCTACTCGCTCAAGATCATCTTCATCCTAATTCTTCTCGTCCTTTGGAATGAAGTATGCAGCAACTTCTGCAGTCGTTCTTGTTTCTGAGACTCTTGGAACAAGAGTCTAAGGAATGTAAGGACCCTTCATGACAGATCTGAGGAGATTCCTATCCATTCCCTCCAGAAAATTCACCATTCTGATCCTCCATTGCGGATACTCTTCTCTTTGAAGAGTTGGAGGTTTGGTCAGGGAAACTACACTATATGCAGAATTCAAATTGGTCATTGAAGATTTGGAAGAGAAGAAATGCACTTTTTAGAGAAGATGAGTATGAATTCGAAAATGGATGGTAAAAACGAATTGAGAGATTTTAGATGTGATCGATTTGATTGAAGAACAATCAATTGGCTCTGATACCAATTGTTGATCTCAGATCTCTCAATAACACTAATATTTAAGTTATGAATAACCTAAATATGTCGTATGGATGAATAAAATGAAGAACACTTAAGAACAATTATGGATATTCAGGAATATACTTCGAGTGCCGAAAGATTCACTTTATCCAAATGATTATGTGAAAAGCGTAACCGATTACAAGAGAGCTAATGCCTATTTATACTAGAAAGATAATTATGGAGATTGCTATCTATGGAAGATATTTAGCAAATCTCTTATGAAAAGGAAAGCTTATCTAGACATGGAAATTAAATAAAACAAAGTAAATCTTTGGAGAATCCAGCTGTCGATTAGTCATCTCCAGCTGTCTTCTATGGGGCGTTGTTCAACCAAGTCTTGATATCTTCTTCATCGGGTGCCTCTGGTTGAACTGTAGCGGAAGACTCCAATTGTTGGTAACTAGAGGGGTTATGAAGATGCGCAGTTCATCGCATCTCTGGTCGTTCATCGGCCTTCTCGTTGTATTGGACACTTAGTCGTTTTTCCTGAAAGTCTTCCATCGTCCTTCTACTCTTTCACGCTTGTTGTTTTTCATTACTTTTACAAATATGAGTTATGGGGTCTAACAGTGGCATATCAAGGAGAGGTGTACCTTCGGCTATAAGGGTGGCATATCAAGGAGAGGTGTACCTTTGGATATAAGGGTGACAATTGAGTGTGGTTATTATAGCTCTTGCTAGTATGTCTTTTAAGATTACAATAGATTTGGGTACTTACTTGTTTGTGATTTGAGGACTCAGAGATGTTGTTCTTATTAGAGATAATAGTATAGATGTTATTGAGAAGGGGAAAACTTGGCTTATGGCCAATGGTTTTGGATATAAACTTTTTTGAATCAAGTGTTTGATACAGAGGAACCAGAGAGGCTCTGGTTGTTCCTTGATAGGAATCAGAGGGGCTCTGGTTGGTTCTCGTTAAAGAACCAGAGGGTTCTGGATGTTACTTCAAGAATTATGCAGTCTTTACTAAATGTATTAGTTGGACTAGAGGCTTTGTATCTATAGATAAGAGTTTATGTGTCAAAATCATATTCTTAAGAGTTTTCAAAAAGGGATTTATACTTAGAAAGTTTTCTTACAATTAATATGGACCAGAGGCTCTGGTTGGCCTATGCGGGTTGGACCAGAAGCTAAGCTTGATCTTACATTTTGGACCAGAAGTTCTGGTTCGCCTTTGCGGGTTGAACCAAAGGCTCTGGTTGAGTTTTGTGATTTGAGCCAGAAGCTCTGGCTAGTAGAACCAGAGCTCTGGTCATACAAAGATCTTTTCAAAAATATGTTTTAAACATGGAAAAACTATTTTAATAACTATGAGGTCGATCTATAAATTATTTGAGAATTTCTACTTAAGTAAGAAGCTCTGGTTGGCTTGACTAGAAGCTCTGGTAAGAGGAACCAGAGGAGCTCTGGTTTTCTTGTTTATCGAAAGAATTTCTAAGTTTGTTTATGGAACCAGAGGTCCGATGGACCCAAACAGATTATAAATTCATATGTTAAGACGTGAAATGATTTTATTTGAATAAATGTTTTGGTGCTTATCACCCTGCAACTACATGGAAAAAGGGAATCTCACTAGATCTCTAGGTCTAACCCTCAATTTTGTGTTTTCAAATATGTGTTGCAGGAAATACAGAATATAAAGATAGTAAAGGAAAAGGGAAAATGTGAATTATTTCCCTATATGCTTAGCTTTGTGAAGAGCATCTTTGGATATGTTTTGGAGGATAGATATTATGGATACAAGAGCATATATTTTGGAATTTTTGAGTTGTATATTTTGTATTGCAGACTCTTGTATTATGGACCTTTGTGGGCTTGAACATATGTTTTATTATATGAAATATGTGTTATATGCAATGTGTGTTTTGGGGGTGTTACAATAGCCACTGCTGAACACCCATGTCCACCAGTCTCAGCCATCTTATCTTCGCCTCCTTCTTTGGTCTCGACACGTGCTTATGACTCATCAACAATTGTCCTCCCTGGTGATGAAGCACCCACCACAGGACCTGAGGTTGTTCTTCTCGAAATATCTCAGTATACAGACGCCTATCCTCTCAAAGGCAACCTGGAGAGAACCAGCATCAATCCATCAGATGGTGCTAACGAACCCTAAGGTATTCCTTCATCCTCCCCTTCATTTCTTCTAACCCCGAGCTATCTTATGCTCAAATGTTTTCCTTTTCAGGTCCTTGCGATGAAGGAACGTCAACCATGGAAGAAGAATACAACATGGTTGACGAAGTGAATCTATTACTCCCCACTGTGGAGACTGTATTTGTTAAAATTGGCGAAGTCCATAAAGGCATGCCTCTCAGGGATGAAGTTTCTGCTGACGTCTCAGCTATCAAAGCTGAAGTTCAAGAGGTCAAAGAACAGGTTTTTACAGTGCAAGCAGCCGTACGCACCAACGTTGAGGCCATCTCTGCTCTAACCAGCAAGGCCGATGAAGTGAATACTCAGCTTACCAGGCATGGTGAGTTGATGCAGCAAATACTAGAACTCCTCCAACATCCAGTACCTGCTCTTACACCCTCGTTCACAGCGATGGATCGCCTCCAGCTGGATCAGACTCTTGAATGCAGTCTTCTTCAAGCCAGAGCACTGACCAAGCTTGAAGATATGGTGGACATCTTAACAATGACTCTTGATAACTTTTTCTCTTATCATGTTGATGACAAAGAGGGGGAGACAGAGTTAGATGTTGTTGCTGTTGCCATACCCATAACTGAAACTAAAACTGAAGCTCCTAGAGCCAAAGCTAATGAAGTTGAGGTTGTTGATGAAACCATCACCTTCCCTGAAGCTCGTGAAGTTGAGGTCATTGATGAAGCCGTTAGAGCTGATGCTGAAGCTCGTGACAAAGACCTTTCTATCACCTCTGCAGCTAATGCTGGTGATAACGAGGATGATGATGATGAAGATAACGATGATTCTCCTACCCTTCCTGACGCTTGAAAGGATCTCGGTGGTGATGATGATGAAGAAGACGATGATGACGACTTCACTATTTAGTACCAGAAACCCGCCAGTGCCGTGAAAGGAGTCTCTCTCAGAGATTCTGCATCTCAGGGAGAGAAACAGAAAGAAAAAGAGAAGGAGACTTCCGAGCAGAACTAGAACACCAAATCAAAAGACAAAGGTGTTGCTGAAGAAGGAAATCTCAAGGTACTCTTCAAACCTGTTGTGCCTCTAAGTACTGAATCTTCCAAGATTCATTCTGATAAGATCAGTTTACCGGGAAAAAGCGATGGGCATCGTTACCTCTTTCTATCAACTATCTTCTATCCCCTCTACTACCTGTGGTCGACTAGAGGAAAGGGTATCTGAAAACCCAATGTCCAGCATTCCTAGCGACCAGCAGATGTCTCAGCTGAAGGAGTCACTCGACCAAACTAGAGTAAAAATCCCTCTTTGTACCTCTAGTTGTGGTGAGTTTGACTTACTGTCTGAAGCTGAAAGGCTCGAGGCACTCAAGTCTGAGGAAGAACTCAATCTTCAAAGACAACAGACTGAAGACAGCATAAAGCTGGCCATGTCTCTTGTTGCTCAAGTTCTTCCAAAGAAAAAGTCTTAAAAAATGGTGAATATTGTCAAGGCCCATGCTAAATTGCTTTCCATTGCAGAAGTTGAACATGAAAAGGCGATGACACTAGTCGACCGAGAAAAAAAATGAAGTGAAGATCGTCTGATCAAGAGAATCAGTCCTTACCATATTTCAAACGTCACAATCAATGGACGGATGAAAGATGGTGGATTTCTAGTCTCAATGCTCATCACCAAAGACAATCTTGAAGTTGTCACGGAGTATCCTTTCCACCTAGGTCAGTACAACTACAGTGAATGGCTGGAGATCCGCCACGCCATTCAGTGCTCAAAGTCAAGGCACAAGCCGATAATTGAAGACATCATCAGCGAGCAGATCAAGAAGATGTTAAAATACGTCGTTATACCTACAAAGCCATCACTGAAGAAAGGTGGAAGAAGAAGACCTTCAAGTCCTAATGATAGACCAACCCTGAGGAATGAGCATGAAACAAAGTTCTCCATAGATGGAGTTCTGAAGGATTTGAAGAAGCCAGACATCTCAATGTTGAACCTCTCCTTGCCAGCGAAGTGTCCTTACATACCCAACATTGTGCAACTAAAGCCTGAGTTAGGATTTATTTTCCTTCACTATGAAGACGAACACAGCTTCCAGAGAGTGTCTGAGCTAAATCTTTGTCCTATAGAACATCTTGCCTATATCAGATATTGGTTGAACAATGATTTATACGGTGAAATGATAGACCGCAAGATCAGAAGAGAATTTCTACGTCGAAAAGAGCTTGGAGAAGAAGTACCGGCTACATCGACTTCAGCGACCTAGATTAGTTATGAAATTTTGTCTTGTAATTTTTTCTTTCATTCTATGTCTTTTGTATCTATGTCTTTTCTTTCAGTGTACAACTTATATGTAATAATTCTAGAAATGTACTGACTGAAACACTTGTAATTTTTTCTTTGAATAAATATAAGCATTTCATCAGCATCATTGAAAAAGATCCCTAAAAAGAGTAATAGGGACACATGTCTATAAGTTCGAGTATACTCTTACAGTCACTGACAATCTCTAGTCAATGAACATGCTTTCAGTTTCAGTTTCCCTTCTTGTACTTTTTCTTAAACTTGTAACTTAAGAAAACTTATAAAGTAAACATTGATTCACTGAAAAAGATCCCAAAATAGTTAAAGGGACATGTACTTTATATGTAACTTTTCCTTACTATTATTCTTTAAGGCAATTTTCTGTATGTTGCTTTGTCATCATCAAATAGGGGGATATTGTTGATCCTCTCTCTTATTGATTTGATGATAATCCCTTTTACCTTTGAAGTATTATGTGTATGTTCTTTCAGGTCCAGCGAGACTGAGTCTGTTCAATGATCACTGAAACATGCATTGTAAATCCTAAAGCGACAATGATACTTAAAGAAGACAAAACTCACACCAAAGAACCTTCAGTGAATGTCGAAGACTGAAATTGAAGATTAGTGACTAAGCAAGTTCGTGATCTAAAGTGGTATTCAGTGATTATAACCTGGTCAACATATGTGTGAAGACTGCTCAAGCCTCAGCGAACGCTGAAGAGACCTCCAGTGTCATTCCAACATTCAGCGACCAAAAGAAGCTTGGTGTGCATGATTGTTTTTGTCTTGTCCTTCCATACACAAAGGACAAACCAATACCCTTTCTAGAGTACAGTACAGCACGGAGCCGACTAGTCGACTCTAGTGCCCACCAACTCCACGAAAGGATGTCTGCTCATGAATAGACACTATTCACTATAGCAAAGGACAAGCTTTCCTCCTAAAGCTTGACGCATGTTCCAACCCTTCTGATTTTCATTTAATGCAATGTATATAAATAGATGAGTGTTATCTCTATGCAGAGAATACACGCATATATGCACACATCTAAAAAGAACACTTACGCTTATCTTCAAGCAAGTTAGAATCCCTCTCAAGAATTCTAAAGTTCTTACCCAAGAAGAACATCTTTATGTCTTTATCTTTTCAGCAAATCTTTTCTATTTTGCTAAGTATATCTATGTGTAAACTTAGATTGTTTTAGATAGGTTATCTTTACCTTTTCTATTTCCGCAAACAATCTGCAAACAATCTGTATTGATCTTTCTCTATCAATATATATTTTTAAATACGAAAGTTTTCTATGTTTGTATTCATCCCTCCCTCTTCTACAAGTTGTTCGTCTAAAACTCTTGTAGACCCGGCTGGGACCAACATAATGTACTATCGCCCCCTACGATTTAATAGTTGTCTTTGTGTTGTCAAATTCGGTCAGGAACTTGCCATGGACTTGTTAAATCGTGTCATAGTGTTATTATCTATATGTCCCTACTTAATGGTTTGACGTTAAAAGACTTATTACTTGCTACATTTTCCTATTTTCTCTATAACAATGGACGAAAGGAATAGAAAGAACTAAAGCACTCTATCCGTATGATAAAATGTAGTTGTATCGGGTCATAAATTTATTGTTGTCAATGTTCCTAGTTCGAACTTTTATAATTTATTGTACTTAAATGGTGATGATGTGACAAGTCCCCTTATATTTCCCTATAAATAACCTTGTTTTCCATCACAAACTTGTTCCACCATCAAGTACTCATTAACTCTCAACTCGGTATCTAAAAAATGGTGAGCGATTGCAACTGTGACGCTGATGCAATCATCCGAACATCATGGACTGATCACAACCCAGACCGTTGATTCTTTTGTCGTTCATTACCTGTGAGTGCTTTCTTGTATGAAACCTTCGCATATAATTGTGTTTTCATATATATCTAGTCCTTACTTTTTTGTAGGGAAGAAATTATGGATTTATTGATTGACTTGATCCACCCATGTGTCCTAGATCTGTGGTAATTATCCCAGGGTTATTAAGATCAAAAAATAATCTTGAAGCATCCGTTTTGAAGTTGTTTTACAAGCTCGCCGGTTGAAGACGATGTTGGTGATAAGTTGGATTTCTTTTTTAGTGATGTCGGTGTTTTTGTTCATCAAGACGATTGTAGGATAATTGTCATTTACGATTTAATATTAGTGAATATCATTTAAAAAATAGTGCAAACAATGTCATTTACACCAAAGAAACTTTTTATTGCACCTAAGGTATGCGTGTTGCATATAAAAGAGATGCCAATCGTTGACGAAATAACATTACAAGATGGTATGTCGGCGTGGGCTCCGCACAATATATATCTTGTCATTGGGACAACTGCTCAACAAACATACAATAGAACACCCCCACAATCACTGAGGACTCCAGCCGGTCGAGACACGTAATTTGGATAAAATAATTTTAAATTCAGCAATCTGGGTGGCTCCCTGACCCCTATATAATATCATATCTCCAATAGAAATTTGGGCAGGTACTTCTTTAACACCATGGTTAAAGCATTGATCTTTTTTTTTTTGAACATTTCCGAAGGACAAGTATCGTATATAGTCAAACGCCATGCCTTACTTCTAGCTTCCCCAGTCACCCAATGAGCATTTGTTATGTTTATTGGGATGAATACCTGAAAAAATAAGTTGCGAATAAGAATTCATAAATAAATTATTTTCTATATATAACAACATTGTTACGTGATTCTACCGACCCGGTCGATGCCTCGTCATGACAGAAATGGCTCTCGTGTACCATTATCGTAAAGCTTTTGATCTGCAGGGCCAAGATGTTGGTTCGATAAACTTGGTATCCAACAAGGCTGCATGATGGTCCAATGGTCTGTCGGTTGCCTCTTTTGGAGCAGATTCGTGTTTCATGCATCAAGATGCTAAAAATACAAAACAATGGATTAATTATCATTAAGTGAGTCAGAAATGTAATTTTTTCAACTTAATTAGTAAATAGTGTAATTCTCATACCTCGTTTCTCAAATACCCTGAATCAAGTCTACCCAATAGTTGCCCCTAAAAATCCTTTTCAAGCTGCAAATAATCTCACGTTGATAAACGCAGAATGGGTAACTGATCAGCATCATACAACTAACCAACGTCTACAATGGACGTTGTGGGCATCGATGAGGGCATTTGATTAACAGCTTTCTTGTCCCTTTCTTTGCCTTTTAAGGCCGTAAATGGAGATTTGATCCACCACGATTTCTTGCTCGCTCACTTCTCAGGAGCATCGGGTAAACAAACCTCTTCTTGTGACTCTACAAATGGGACCTAGCATGATGTAGATGTCGTAGCATCCATCGCAGGTTGCTGTTGCGGCATAAACCGTGTACGCACAATCCAATATAAATTAAAAAGTTTATCTAATGTAATTGTTAACTTGATAAATAAAAAACATTTAAAAACTTTAACATATTTACCGTATCCTCAAAGTTGTATGGCTACGGTATATACTGTGTACGCACAATTCAATATAATTTTTTTCATATGATTATTAACTTTTAAATTAAAATCAGTAAAACCTTAAACATATTTACCGCATCCATCGGTGCGGACTGATGCGTCAAAGGTGAGTCCACATGCGTCATCGGTGAGTAATGTTGCACCATCCAATATAAATTTAATGTTTATATAATTTTTAACTTATAAATTAGAACATCAACAAAAACAAACATACTTGCATAGTCGTCATGCGGAGGCATGTATGGTGAAGGATCAGCCATAGGTCCTTGTCTATGCACATCGTTCTCCCATGAACTAAATCTCGCTTCGAGTGACCCATATTTTTCATTTATAAGGTCTTTAACTGAAGCGATCTTTTCATCGACCTCAATATTTACCTGGTTTAATTCAACATGCCATCAGGCGTCGGTATATGTCGCAGATGAATGGCAATGTTATGACTCATATTGTGATCTGTGAGAAGTGTGTGCTGCAAATGATTGATGTGTTGCCGATGGTTGGAGGTTGCCGTTATCATCATCAATTGATTCGTGACCCATCCTTTGATCGGGGTCCGGCTGTCCATAATAGTTATTTGACAAAAAAAATCTCTGCTTTCAATCCACCACTGGGCCGACTCCTCTAAAAATATATAAATCAATATATTTTTTTTAAACATAAATAACAAAAGAATAGCAAATCTTAAACTTATAATAAATGAAACCAAACCTTTTCAATAGTGGCGAATTGACAACACTCTTCCCATTTCGTCATTTTCCTTTGTTTACATCCAATAACCCTCGGGATGAAAGGACTATAACGAAAAAAATGTTGGTCCTGGGAAATGTCTCCAAAATCCGTATCTGGTAGGTTACGAAAAAAAATGGTGAGAAAATGCAAATTAATCAGTAAATAAGATATTATAAAAAAATTATAACCGACCTTGAAGACATATATGAACCCATATAATGTGTACTTATTTGGCAGCCAATTTATGTGTCTGCGCCGCTTGAAAGCATTTTTCAACTGTGGATATGTCAAACGTCATATATATGAGCCCCACGGGTATTGGTTCCAAGAATCTAGATTTTCAACCAGATGCAAAATCCAGTGTTGAATATTGTGGTTCTTCTTTCGTCCCAGAACAAATGTAGGGAGCATGATTACGAGGCAGACACGCACCGCATCATCGTTTGATACATTTCTATTATTTAAGTCAGACAATTTATTTTTAAAATGCTCAACTTTAGTATTATTAAGATTTTTATGAAACAATCTTGTAATAATATTCGGTATGGTACAATGTGACGGGTGAAGATCCGACCCAAATATTAAACCCATGATCAAACAGAACTCATGTCTGCTGAACTGTAAATGGAACCCTCCAACCCGATAATATATTTCTTCAGATTCAGAAGGGAAAGAGGGATACTTACATTGCATCATCCAATTAATTAATGAGGATTCTGAATAATGGTTAGATATATTTAACCATGGGCCAAAACATGTATTTCGTAACACGTTTAACCTCATTTCATTATTTGATAATACTTTATTTATTTTCCCAATTATTGAGGTATAGGCCCTCAAAGTCAGTAAAAACTAGTAGAACACCTGAAAAATATTAAAAAAAATAAATCAATTTTTATAGTATATACATACATACATATATTTATATATATACAAATAGAAATTTATATATACATATATATATACATATATATATACATACATACATATATGTATATAT
>NW_020200598.1:115156-130769 GCF_001531365.2 Cynara cardunculus var. scolymus
CATACATACATACATACATACATACATACATACATACATACATACATACATACATACATACATACATACATACATACATACATATATATAGTGTTGGTCCCTAGAGGGTCTACAAGATATGTATAACAGTTTGTAGAAGGGGGGATGAATACAAACACAATATTTTCAAATTTAAAATATATATTGATAAGAGAAGATCAATACAAATTTTACAAGACTGTTTGCGGAAAAATAAGGTAAGAAAAACCTATCTAAACAATCTTTGGTTACACACAGAATCTTAGCAAATAAGAAAAGATATGCTATAGAGAAAAGTTCTTTTACTTAAGCTTAAAAAATGCTCAAAGTAAGAATTAGGTTGAGAGAATGTGTTGCGCGCGCACTCTGCATGGAGAATAAACACTTCTATTTATACCCATTGCATTAATTGCACATTTAATGCAATATGGTAGGGTTAGAGTGCATGTCAAGCCTTAAGAGGAAGGTTGTCCTTTGCTACAGTGAATAGTACAAAAAGCCTATTCATGAGTAGACATCCTTACCTAAAGTTGGTGGGTAATAGAGTCAACTAGTCGGCTCTGTACCGTACTAACATTTAGAAAGGGTAAGGGTTTGTCTTTTGTGTGTATAAGGACAAGACAACAGCAATCGTGCATGGCAAGCTTCCTTTGATCACTGAATGCTGGAATAACCTGGAGGTCTCTTCAGCATTCGCTGAGGCTTGAGCAGTCTTCACACATATGTAGACAGGCTTGCAATCACTGAGTACCGTTTCAGATCACGTACTTGCCAGTCTCCAATCTTCAGTTTTAGTCTTCGACATTAGCTTAAGGTTCTTTGGTGTGAGTGTTGTCTTCTTGAAGTATCGATGTCGCTGATTGAATTACAATACAAATTCTTCAGCGATCACTGAACAGGCTCAGTGAAGATCGCTGGAACTGAAAAGACAGAAACATAAATACTTCGTATAAGTGAAAAGGGATTATCATCAAATCACTGAGAGAGAGAGAGAGAGAATCAACAATCTCCCCCTATTTGATGATAATAGGACAACATAAAGAAAGTTGTCTAATCAAATAACAGTAAGGAAAAGATACATATAAAGTACATGTCCCTTTTCAGTGATTCAGTTTTTGCTTGATGATCTTCCTTAAGTCATATTTAAGAGAAAATTTACATATGTCCCATTGGGCATAGATGTAGCTCAAACATTCTCTAAAATCTTACTTCACCTTCATAGTCCAGGAATATAACTCCTAATTTAGGTTTGAAATGCACAGAGTTGGGTATATAGGGACCCTTGTCTGGCAAGTCGAGATTAGCATAGAAATGTCTATACTCTCATGTTCCTTTAGGATTTCATCTAAGGAGAACCTTGTTTCATGTTCGTTTCTTAGGGATGGTCCATCATTAGGATTAGAGAGCTTTTTCTTCTTCTTCCCACCTTTCTTTAGAGAGGGCCTGTCAGGGACTGCGACATACCTGGACATCCGTTTGATGAGATCGCTGATGATGTCTTCGATAATCGACTTATGTCTTGACTTGGATCGCAGAATGGCTTGTCTAACCTCCAGCCATTCGCTGAAACAGCTTCGGTGGGCGGGATTACAGGAGCAGCAACAGCTTCAGCTTCAGCTGTAGGGAATACTGGAGAAGCAGCAGCATCAGATGGTCTAGTAGCATTGGACCTCATCTCCCCCTCTCTGGCTAAGGCTTGAGAGTGTAAGCTAGAGAGTTTGTCCATGCGTTGATGCTGGAGAACCATCATTTCCTTTAGCCTTGACAGAGCACTAGCTAGAGTTGTCGTTGCTTCACACATCACATTGAGCTGAGCGTGATCATCAGCAGAGAAAGAAGGCGGGATCACTAAAGTTGGTTAACATATAGCAACCAGGATCTGCTGAAGAAGTTCCGTCTACTGAAGGGAGAGAGCCTGAGCATCATCAGCCCTACTGGAGAGAATAGCAATGGCTTCAGTGTTGGCTCGAACAGCTTCCTGGAGAGTCAAGAGATGACTTTGTACTTCTTGAATATATGCTTTGAGAGCTGAGACGTCCGCATCAAGTTTAGCCTTGCGGGGCATCTCTTGGTGAACTTCAGCCATCTTGCAGCCTTAGTGGAGGATTTCTCCTTGGTTGATTTCTCAGCCTTGGCTACTTTCTTAACCTTAGCTGGTGAACTAGCCTTGGCAGCAAAAGGACACTTGCTGGCAATATGTGTATTTTCACCATAGTGTTTGCACTTCCTAAAGTTGAAGGTGGCTTTCGGGCCAGGAAGTATCAGAATAGAAGATGGACCAACTCCAAGGATTCCCTTCTCAATGGTTCTTGGAGGAACCTTTGAGGCTTTGGATTCCTTAGGTGAAAATTTCACCTTAAGCTGAGATTTGGATTTCTGAGAGGATTCAGATTTCCTAGTCCCTGAGGAAGAAGCTTTAMAAGCTGAAGGAATAGACCTTGATCTATTTGACTTGTTAGACTTCTTAGGAAGAGATGCGGTGACAATGGATTTACCTTTGTCTTTGTAGTCTGAACTCGAAGGAGTTCCTTCAAGATGACTCTCAGTAAAAGAAGACTGAGAGGAAGAGGTGGCGGGAATGGAAGAGACGAAGGTGCCAAACTTAAGCATGGACCTGTCAGTGACACGTTCTTCCTGATCATAGGAGAATCCTAGAACAGTTGTTATCTTGGCGGGGATATGAGCGTTGATGATCTCTGTGGCTTTAAGAGAAGCTTTACACCATCCTTCAATGGTAGCCTTCTCAGCCTTGAGTTCAGCGATTGCTCGCTCACGCTCAGCTATAGTCTTTTTGCGTTCAACGGTGATGGCTTGGTTTACAATGACCTGATCCTTTAGATTTTCCTCAACATGGGTCAGCTCTTTGATCTTAGAATGGCAAATCTTCAACTATTCTTGAAGATCAAGATTAAGCATTTCTGCTTTAGATTTGCCATTGAGGGCATTGGTATCTAGTGCGGATAGGCTAGAGGAAGAAGAGGAGGGTTCATTCAGGATACATACCTGAGTAGTAGAAGAGGTAGATGGCTCAAATGAAGTAGATGCTTCTGAAGATTCTTCATTAGCATCCTTGGCCATCAGGCAAAGATAGGCTGCATCTTCCTCAACAGAAGATGATTCATCAGATGAATCAGCCCAATCATGCTCTTCAGTGATAAGACCCTTGGCCTTTTGCTGGTTGTTCTTCACCTTCCTCTACTTCTTCTTTAGTTTCAAGTATTTCTCATCCTTTGATCTGAAGGAGGATGGGGTTTTGGAAGATGGCATCGTAGCTTTCTTCGATCTGCATTCACTTGCAAAATGCCCAGTGCGGTGACAATTATAGCAAACAGCTGAAGCCTTGTCTATTCTTTCAGACTTTGGCTTTTCCTTGATGGTCAACTGAGGAGACCTGCAGTAGTTGCTTTTGCTGGCGAATCTTCTAAAAGATTTAGTCAAAAGTGCCAGGGATTCATCAAAATCTGCTAGATCAGATTCTGGAATATCCTCAGAGTTAGAAGAGTCTAACTCTGTAATAACAACAGGAGGAAGAGAAGAAGTAAAAGAAATAGAAGGGGTTTCAGCTGAAGTAGCTTCATAGATTAAAGATAACGGAGAGCTTTTCATTTCTCTAGAATCTTTGATTAGATTCCTTTTTAGCTGACGAGATTGCTCATGATTAAGCAGAATCCCGTAAAGAGTAGAGAGAAGACATGTCATTGGACATCTTAAGACACATGGAAAAGGTGTCCCAAGACTCAGGAAAACATTCTAGAAACTTAGTTAAAGTTTCMGAGTTGGAATATTCCCTGCCTACAGCCATTAGATCAATAAGAAGACAATAAAAACGTTGATGTGCTTCAGACAGCGTTGCAGTCTTTCCACAGAGAAATATTTTGTACTGCCTTACTAAATTGATCTTTCTAGTTTCTTGAACCTGAGTGGTTCCTTCATATTGAACACAAAGTGTGTCTCACATGGATTTAGAAGTCTTGAGCTTCATCACAGAGTGATAAATCTCGTCAGGAAGAGACATAGCTATTATAGACCTAGCGCGAGTGTCTATAGCTATTTTCTTCTTGTCTTCATCACTCCACTAATGAGGGAGCTTTGGAATCTTCCATTCAGGAATCGCGACAGTCGTAGTTGTTGCTGGAACAGCCGGAGAAAATAGCAAATGGTACATATGGTCCATTTTCTATACAGTGTGGAAATTCAGGATCCACACCTTCCAGAAAGAGGGATATCCGGTTCTTCCATAGACTAAAGTTGTCATGAATAAGCTGGGAGGTTTGGTAAGAGAGACATTGTATTGAATGTGTTTGTTTGTGTTTTGCAAATCCATTTAAAAGCAGTAAAGATATCTAGAGAAGACGATAAAATAATGCAGAAAAACAACCAAACAACTTAGAGAAGATAGAACACTGCTCTAATACCACTTGTTGGTCCCTAGAGGGTCTACAAGATATGTATAACAGTTTGTAGAAGGGGGGTGAATACAAACACAATATTTTCAAATTTAAAATATATATTGATAAGAGAAGAACAATACAATTTTTACAAGACTGTTTGCGGAAAGATAAGGTAAGAAAAACCTATCTAAACAATCTTTGGTTACACACAAAATCTTTGTAAATAAGAAAAGATATGCTGTAGAGAAAAGTTCTTTTATTTAAGCTTGAAGAATGCTCAAAGTAAGAATTAGGTTAAAGAGAGTGTGTTGCGCGCAATCTGCATGGAGAAGAAACACTTCTATTTATACTCATTACATTAATTGCACATTTAATGCAATATGGTAGGGTTAGAGTGCGTGTCAAGCCTTAAGAGGAATGTTTGTCCTTTGCTATAGTGAATAGTACAAAAAGCCTATTCATGAGCAGACATCCTTACCTAAAGTTGGTGGGTAATAGAGTCAACGAGTCGACTCCGTACCATACTAACATTTAGAAAGGGTAAAGGTTTGTCCTTTGTGTGTATAAGGACAAGACAACAACAATCGTACATGGCAAGCTTCCTTTGATCGTTGAATGCTGGAATAACCTGGAGGTCTCTTCAGCATTCGCTGAGGCTTGAGCAGTCTTCACACATATGTAGACAGACTTGTAATCACTGAGTACCGCTTCAGATCACGTACTTGCCACTCTCTAATCTTCAGTTTCAGTCTTCGACATTAGCTGAAGATTCTTTGGTGTGAGTGTTGTCTTCTTGAAGTATCGTTGTCGCTGATTGAATTACAATACAAGTTCTTCAGCGATCACTGAACAGGCTCAGTGAAGATCGCTGGAACTGAAAAGACAAAAACATGAATACTTCGTATAAGTGAAAAAGAATTATCATCAAATCACTGAGAGAAATTATCAACATATAGATACATACATTTCGTAAAAACACCATATATATATATATACATACAAAAAATTATATTTACATGCATACATATTTATACAAACCGAAATATATATATATATATATATATATTCAAAAAATTGGAAAATTTTACCGGTTGTTCTATAGTGCTAGGTGATTGTTCCACGGTTGGGGTGGCGGCAAATAGTGGTCGATGGCAGAATATGGTGGTTGGTGGCTGCAAACGGTTGTGGATGGCGACAGAAGGTGGTCGGTGGCGGCGGAAGGTGGTGGATGACGGCGATGGACGGTGGTTGTTGGCGGCAAAAGATGGTCGGTGTCGTGAAACGGTGGTGGATGACGATGGAGGATGAATGGTGGTCGTCGGTGATCGGTGATCGATGGAGAAACGTGATTGAAGAAGTCAATGCTCGGTTTTTCTAGAGGTGGATGTCGGTGGGGATGGTGATAATGGTCCCCCGACCACTTATTTATATAAACTATTATGTAATTAGACAAAATACATCGCTAAATCGGCGTCAAATCATAGACACTAAAAAACGAAATAGCAGACAAACTACGTAAATCAAATATAATATCTGATTTTTATCCCCCAAATCAGATACAAATAATTTTTTTCGTGTCCACAATTATTATAGAATATCAACATTCGGTGTTTATAAAAAAATATATTTCTTATAAGAAAATATAAGAACATTCGTTGGTTAACTTATGCGTTTCAAAAAAATTGGTAAAATTATTAAATCTTCACATATTTTCATATTGTTTTAAGGGTTGTGACGGTAGATTGTGTTTACGAGTTGCGGGTTGTGAGAGTAGAAATATTTTATTTTATAGAGTAAAACCATGACATTTGGTCATAAAACAGTTAAAAAAACCACTATAAATCGTCCCCTATTTATTAAACGCACCCCTTAATTGTCAAATCGATTTAGACACTAAAAGATGAAATAGCGGTTAAACTACGTAAATCAGATATAATATCTGATTTTTTTCCCCCAAATCAGATACAAATAATTTTTTTGTGTCCATAATTATTATAGAATATCAACATTCTGTGTTTATAAAAAATATATTTTTTATAAGAAAATATAAGAACATTCGTTGGTTAATTTATACGTTTCAAAAAAATTGGTAAAATTATTAAATCTTCACGTACTTTCATATTGTTTTAAGGGTTGTGACGGTACATTATGTTTATGTGTTGCAGGTAGTGATAGTATAAATGTTTTATTTTATAGAGTAAAACCATGACATTTGGTTCTAAAACAGTTAAAAAAACCACTCTAAATCGCCTCATATTTATTAAAAGCATCCCTTAATTATCAAATCGATTTAGACACTAAAAGACGAAATAGCGTTCAAACTACGTAAATGATATATAATATCTGATTTTTGTCCTCCAAATCATATACAAATAATTTTTTTCGTGTCCACAATTATTATAGAATATCAACATTCGGTGTTTATAAAAAATATATTTCTTATAAGAAAATATAAGAACATTCGTTAGTTAATTTATGCATTTCAAAAAAATTGGTAAAATTATTAAATCTTCACCTACTTTCATATTGTTTTAAGGGTTGTGACGGTAAATTATGTTTACGGGTTACGGGTTGTAAGAGTACAAATGTTTTATTTTATAAAATAAAAACATGATATTTGGTCCTAAAACAGTTAAAAAAACTCACTCTAAATCGTCCCTTATTTATTAAAATACCCCTTAATTGTCAAATCGATTTAAACACTAAATAACGAAATAGCGGTCAAACTACGTAAATCAAATATAATATCTGATTTTTGTCCCCCAAATCAGATACAAATAATTTTTTTCGTATACACAATTATTATAGAATATCAACATTTATTGTGGTAAAAAATATTTCTTATAAGAAAATATAACAACATTCGTTGATTAATTTATGTTTTTTTCAAAAAATGGTAAAAATTATAAATCTTCACGTATAATCATATTTTTTAAGGGTTTTCACGGTAGATTGTGTTTACGGGTTGTGAGAGCAGAAATGTTTTATTTTACAAAATAAAACCATGACATTTGGTCCTAAAAAGGTTAAAAAAAATTTAGATCGTGTTATATATATTAAAAACACCTCCTAATTGATATACACTAAAAGACAAAATAGTGGTAAACAGTGAGGTGGGGGCGATCCCCATTATAAGGTAAACAGTGTTTGGTTTCCTAAAGTAGATACATGTGGGTTCCACCAAATTAATTTTTTATCATTTTTTTCGTACTATTTGGTAAAACTTGAGCGGATCAACCCCCCCCCCCCCCCCCACCCCTAGGGACGATCCATATGGTCATTTTGGTAATTTTTGTAAAAATTGCCTATTTCGTTAATACATCAGATATATGTGGTCGTTTTGGTGATTTTCCCATATGTTCATTTTATTTTATAGTTAATCTATTTTATGTTCTTATATTGTGTTTTGTTGCTAAACTAGATAACTTTACCACGCTTCGCACGATCGCTGTTGATTGATAAAAGAAAGCATCGATAAGTTTGAATTCGAAATAAAGTGTTAAAAAGTATCACAATAATTATAGTACAATTTTATTTCTGAATGTTTTATTTTGTTAGAATAAAAAGAGTTGAAATACGTTGGTTGTAGAAAAATGAATATGTAAGTTTGAATTCGATATAAAAGTGTTAAAATATATCACAATAATTATGGTACAATTTTATTCTCTGAAAGTTTTATTCTGTTAGAATAAAGAGAGTTAAAATATATTGGTTGCAGAAAAATGAATATATAGCGTAAAAAAAGTTTAAATTGTGAAATGACAAAGAATACATTCTATAGATATAGAACTAATTTCTTGTTTTTAGTTGTCTTATTATTATAAGGATAAAGAGATGTCCAATATATTGCTTGTGAAAAAATAAAAAAAATAATTAATAAATAACATATGTCAATTCGGTTTTTATTATTAGGTGTAAAGTCGAATATTGCATTTTTTTATGATGAAAAATCCAATTAATTGTGACATGGAACGTGGTTATAGTAGGAAATTATCATATTTTTTTCCTTCTATGAATATCACGAGTCCTAAAAAATGTAATAGAAGATAAATAATTAATTGTTTACAAAAACAATCTGCAATCTTTAAAAATGAAAATAACAAAATTACCAATCCGAGATATTTAGATCGACTTCAAAGTCCATATATTGTGGAAAATTAAGGTAGTAATTCAAAATGAAAGCATACCATTCCACATTTTGTCCAGTCTCATGGAGATATTGGGGCATCTAATTGGTTTTCTCGGAACTTCAGAGATGAAGGAAACACACCAGCAACTGATTTTGCATAGACTTTTCTTGTTCCTCCTTATATGGTTTCTCTAATCTCCTTCAGTTTGCTTCTAATTGCAAACAACAGAATAGATAGAGAGATCGAGAAAATAGAAGTAAAAAACCCATAATTATGGCTCCATATCTATCTATATATGCATAGAAAGATAGAGGCGTACCGCCAGCTATGCTGTCAATCCATAATTTCTTATCAGGATCGAGAAATGGAGAAGAGCAAAGAAGTTTAGGATAGAAAGATGTAGAAGAGAAGGAATTGTAACGGTAGAAGATAAAGAGTAAAGAAGTTTATGATAGAGAGACGTAAAAGACAAGAAATTATAATGGTAGAAGATGAAAAATAAAAGCTTTTGATTAAATATAAAACCTAAAATAAAAGAGAAAAATTGAAAAAAGAAAAAGAAAAACATGAAATACTAATATAAAGAGATGTCAAGCTAACATTGTGTTGAGAGAGAGAGAGAGAGAGAGATTATTTAAGTAATAATTTTAGTGGGTTTTATGTGGTTGAAAGGCCAGCAAGGATGACATCAACGGCCTAAAAACTTTAATCTTAGAAAAAGAAATCATCAAATTACCTACTAAGTTGTCAATCAACCACAACTGAGGGCAGTTCACCAAACGCATAGTGTGTAACCGTTTACTACAAGTGTCACCACCTCACTTATCTTACTATATAACATTCTCAGCCATCAAATCGAATTATTTATAAGCATCGTTTACTCGATAAACACTAACTAGATAAAGAGTATTCTCCCTCACCGCGTAAGAACTTCGATTGTTGTCTTGAGTTTTAACGGGTAAAATTTTCGTTCCATATCGTCCTCACCCAGTAAGGTAAGTGAACCTGCAGTAAGCGCTTATGCGATAGCCTTTGGTAAAGCTCGGTTGTTTCTAGTAGATTTCAGTTGAGTTTATTATTCCCTTTATAGAATATGGTTAGAGTTTCAGGGTTAGATTTCAGTTAGAAGGAGAGTTAATGTAAGAAGGGATCTTTACCCTTTGATACACATTAGGATGAGATACACTCAATTCCCGTAAGATTTGCAATTTATGGGTGGACAAGAGATTAAAAGTGATCAAGGACCCAGATCATTCCTTACCCTTCTCACACGATCCTTGTTCTAGAGTTTCATGAGATGGAAGATATCTTTTGACTTTGTTTTTATGATATACCTTATGAAGACAAGATTTGGAGTACCAAATGATCAATTGAACATTGTTTTAATCACACAAACAGGCAAAGTATTCGAATCCGGTAGCCACAGTGTGCGAGTTACAACTCCTATTTAAATCGTTGCAGGCATTGGGCTCTTAAGCTGCCGACATATTGTACCTATGATACTCATGGGTGGGTAAAGGTTGACGGTTAAGAAACGATTGCAAGCAATAAAAGATGGACTAGGAACTCTCTCAAATTAGGTCAGTTCTTTTTGGTTATCAACACTTGAAACTTGTGGAAAATCACACAGTAACTGTAGTTCAGTAGCATGAACAATATATGGCTTATTTCACGACAACCAAGTCGTAATGCCAAAAAAGAAAATACGATTGATAGCTGCCATGAATAGAAAAGAAAAGGATCACCAACTTACTTGACTACTTGCCTGAATTTAACGATGCAATCCAAAGCACGGTCAAAATCACCATCTTCCAGGGCTAACGTGAAACGGCAATAGCCTGGAATCCCAGTCCATGAAGCTCCGTTGATACACAAACCAGTGGCTCTCAGCATTGCTTCTCGGATGTTGGTGTCATTCAGTTTGGCTTCCCATGTAGAACCATCTTTCTCGAGCTTAAAGCTTTTGCCAAGATAAGCAGATGGCTTTGCAATTACAGAAACGCCCCCACATGCTTCAACCACTTCCCATCCGCAACTCTTGAGTGTCTGCTTATAGTACATGCAAAACAAGCAATGCATTACTACAAGTTTTCTGGCATAAATGGATCATCTTAGTTCAACGTTTTCATTTTCTGGATCCCCTTTGATATGATTGGGTCCTTAAAAATTTAGATATGGCCCACAAAACGAAAAATGAAGAACAGAGCCCTTCATCATGAGCAACCAAAATTCAGTCCAAATGTAGCAGGAATAATTGTCAATAGGATATGGGCAAAGGAATTAAGGTACACGAAAATACGTGGATTACGTAGGAGATAACCTTCCGACATTTTTATTAAATGCACGACTTTCAAACAGATTGTGTTAGGAACACGTATTCTTAAACGAGAAGAGGGTCAACTTGCAAGAAGGGCCAAATCACATGTAATCACATTGATGCAAACACATAATCACGTGATACGAACACGTCGCTTTGACTGGCCATCACGCAGGCGACTTATCCTGCGACCTTGTTCGCATTGACCAAGCCGCCCACGTCCTTTTGGATGTGTTGTATCACATGTGATTTTCTATAACATGTGATACGCCCCTTCTCGTACCTCTTGCAAATTGACCGACTTCTCATATGATCCTCCATCTATATTAATATTATATAATATACATATATAGGATTAGGTTATGATGAGAAGGGAAGTTATGGTGAGAAGCTAAGAAGAGATCTCCACCCTAGAATCAGTCCTAATTGAATGTCAACACTAATCAGGTGCACCGAGATGCACCGGATCAATTCCCTTCTAAAGCGCAAATCATGGGCTGGCATGAGATTGAAAGTGATCAAGGGTTCAAATCTCTTCTTAGGCTTCTCATTATAACTTCCCTTCTCACACGATCCTTCACCTTACATATATATAGGGGCAGGTTCAAAAGAAAACGGTAACTATTTAAGAAAACAAAAAAAAAAGGTTGTTAATGTACAAAATCATATATGACTCACGTAACAAATCATATATGATCCAGGCGACTTTCCCAGCGACTTAAGTGGCCTCAAAAGTCGCCCCCTTCAAATTTTGGTGTAATTTACATGTGATTTTGTACATTAACCACTTTTTTCTTGTTTTCTTAAATAGTTAACGTTCTCGTTTGAACCTTCCTCTATATTTATACTATGGTATAAAGCATTTGATAAAAACTCTTAAAAACCATTTTTTATGTATGAAGTACTGTTTATTGATGCATATTACTTACAATTCAAAATTATAAATAAATTGTGTGTAAGTACAACTTATTGAAGTTTCATGTTTGAATTCGTGTAACTAACTACGAATAAACATAGTCAAATACAAGATAAACATTTTATTGCAAATATAAAACATCTAAAATATAATTAGGATAATCATTGAGTTCTAATAGAATACTTAATTATTATCCTTATAAAAAATTATATTATTAAATCAAGAATAAATTTTAAATCTAAATTAAATTATAATAAAAAAAATTGAATTAAAGAAATTACACAAAAAACAAAAACTTTTAAATGGTTAATTTGATACTAATATTGATATATTTATTTTCGAAATTTTATGATATCTTTAGATTTATATTTTATTCAAAAATAAAACATTATCCGTTTCTCAAAACCACATGAAAAACATATTATAACATCTGTAGAGACGGAATAAAATGAAACATTAGAATCTGTAAGTACCCTTCTAGTATATATATATATATATATATATATATATATATAAAATGAACGAATGAAAGGAAGTAATTATTTCATGATTGGTACATTAAACATGTAAGATAAATACATTCTAAAAACCTAAGTTCATGCTTTTACTCTTACTTACTGTGTCCATATTAGTCCAGACAATCAGAAAAGGTAACTTGTATCATTTTTTCTTCCTGTTTCACAATAACAAATCTAAGTTCAATTTCTATTTTAGCCTTTGTTTCTAATCTTAGAAATTGTGACTAGAAGCACCCCTGCTTCCTAGATCATTGTGAGTGGTTTATAAAAAAAGTATATACTGCAATGGAAAAAAAAAAGATATTCATGATGCATGTAAATCAATTTGCTAAATTGAATGTTTACCTCTTTCAAACGATTCAATCTAGTAGCCAGAAGTTTCCCCTGTCCTTCAACAGCATCTGTTAGATCTCCTACGTTCTGCTCTCTAAGATCTAGCAATTTCTTTGCAGTATATCTAATAGTGCTGTGAGGTTTGTTTAACCCCGAGAAGCTGTGAAATGCATCAGCCAAAAATCGATGGTTTAGAACTAGAAATCCGTATGCAAGCCCTCCAGTAGGCATCTTGAAGAACAACCCTCCAAGCAGACACACACTGAAAGACAGCTTTCCAGATGAAGTTAATTTTGTTAAAATTCCATCCAAATTCCAGCCATTCCAACCCTTCAAGTTGAATTCGACCCCTGAGAATGAAGTATCTATAATGACCCTTGCGCCATATTTAGCACAAACTGTCAGCAAACTTTTCATCTCTTCATTGCTGTAAAGCAAGCCTGTAGGGTTTATTGTTGGACCAGAAATATAGACCCATGGTTTACTAACAGTCTCCAATACACTAGTAAGTTGCTTCTCCGTTAGCTTGAAACCTGTTTCAGCTTGGGTAGGGATAGAAACAATTTTTGCGGCTAAAAACTTGGCAGCTGATACATAATTGCCATTTGATCCAGCTGGTATGCATAGGCTTCCCCCTTCTTCAATGCAGCAGAGAACCATCTTATTGAAAAGGGCTAGCGGAAAGTCTGCATATATGAATTCTGCACTGTAATCAGCTGAGAAGCCATACGCATCCTTGATAAATTGCCTAATGCTGGGCGTAACATCACACTCTGATTCTGTCACATTCTGCCTTGCAAAACTTTCAAAGATGGCAGCCTTAACTGGGGTTGGTGTAGGAAGAAATATTTGATCCACATCCATGTGAATCAGAGCCGATTTATCTGTCTCTCTAACTGATAATTCCGCCTGACTCAGAACCGAGATTACAGAACATGAAAATCCTATCATCTCGCTAGATTTCACATCCTCAACTTGCCTCTGAAAAACATGAAATTAAGGTCAAACTCTTAAACTGTACTTGCTCTCCAGAAAAACAAAAGGCGGTTAATATGTATAAAGCATCATGGATCAACGTCTAAAAGTTTCTCAAAAAGTCGTGATATATCTAGTTACAAGTTAACAAGGGGCTGGATTAGGGTTCAATCCTGTTGGACCTTGTGTCAATTGAGGGATATGCCCGTTGGCTAGAAGGCCTATAATTTATGTGCAGGGAATGTTTTGCATGAACCTTATGGATAAGTTGTGTCGAGAAAGCTATATACTATCGTTTCATAAAATCAAGACGACGAGGATTTTCAGTCCTCTGCTCTACCAACTGAGCTATCCCGACTATTCCAAGTGTCATGTATTTGTGGATCTGCACACATCAACTTGCTTCTCCTTGAAAGCAGAAACATGAACAATATAGGTTTGTTTTTCAAAGCTTTTTCCTACAATCATACATTTCCTTGCAATTGTGCTTGTATAAATGTTTTTACTTCTGCAAACCCAAAATGAACTCAGCATTCCCATTCCTTGCATGGCATCCATACAGAAGAAAAAAAGTGGTTTTTGCAGGGCATGTGATATATAGAAACATGATCAGTTTAATTCTTCAAGTACAGGAAGTAAACCTCTGCAGGTGGATGTCTATCAGGAAGCTTAAAGGACAGAAGCTCATGGAAAAGACAGCCATAATAATATTGGCTAATCAAGGCAGTATTGCCTTGTAGCAGTTCCACACTCTTCGACAATGCGTCAAAAATGGTTTTCTCTTCTGATATCACAAAAGCTACTTCGAGATCTGTATAAACCTGGAAAATGAGTGGCTAGGATGATTAGAGAACACAATAAAGATAAACTGTATGATTAAACTAATTGAATTTAACTGACTGTGAATTCAAGAGATTCTTGATGGTTAACAACTGCACACATAATGGATGCTTATATAATTATCCTTTGCTGATCAAAGAAGAAACATACCTGATTTCTTAACAAGCCACATATAATGACCACATGAGAAGGCAGTGGAGTTCTAGCAAGATATTTCAAGACCCCAATTGAACTGGGAAGGCTGGAAAGCTCAAACTGGTCAGATATGTCTATGAAAAGACGAGATCCGATTTCCCTTGTAGTACGCAGAAGGTGTTCAAAAGCTGAACTAGTAATGGCCTCGAATTGGGCAATTCCTGTGACCACCACTTGTGGCCTTAACTTTTTTATCAGCTCTATCATCAAATCTGACTGGCGTGGTGCTTCAATAACAGTGATTTCATCTGCTGAAGTTCTGTTGTCCTTTTTTTGCTTAAAGAAACATAAAAGTAAAATTAGGTCTTCGAAGAAACAACATTTTCACTCTCCACATTACACAGCCGTTGTCACATAATATACAACAGGCAATCTTAATAGTATAATACATGCCTAGACAAGCTAAAAGAATAAAACATGATCCATGTATAAAATCCGTTAAGAAACCTACTACATGGGTGGGGGAGGATGGTGATGTGGATCTGTTAATGTGATGAATTATCTTTGAAACATTGTTTTATATCCTTCATGGCATAAAAAGTGAGCATCGACAACAAAAATACAACAAAGCTTCATTTATTTAGTAATGCTTTAATTAAGACATACAACCATATATGTGGATTATACTTGGACGCATATCTGGTCTAAAGATTCAATGGTTTTACAATGAAGCTTGAAATGGAAGCAATACAGAAAGTAAAGTTCTTAAAACACATAAATGAGAGTTTCATCAGGGTTTTCGTATGGAGTGGCTGTTGGAGGAAAAACAAAAAGCAAGATGGTGGCTTGGGTTTTCAGACTCTAAGAAAGAACTCTAGACCTGCCAACATATGAAGTTATATGAAAAAGGGACATATTTTCAGATACAGCATTTTGAAAATACTATGTTGTAACGCCCCCAGAACCCCGTAGCAATGATATTGTCCGCTTTGGCTAACCTGCCCGCTTAACCACAAAGCAGTAGCTGCACGGTTTTGTTT
>NW_020200598.1:131259-140102 GCF_001531365.2 Cynara cardunculus var. scolymus
TTTTTTTTTTTTTTTTGTAAGGGTGTCCGGGCCAAAGCCCGACTAATCCCCGGCAAATTTGGAGGCTAAACATGGCCTCACTTAAATGTCGCCAACATTCCCCTCCCAGGGCTCGAACACGGGTTCATGACTATGTCATGCCCAAGCCTTTACCACTAGGCTGGAAGATCTTTGACCAGTTTTCATAATTTTTCATGTGCTTATAAATCCTACTCACCAAAGAAACATTATCCTATAGGACTGAAGCAAAAACTGGTAAATTTGCAGCTTTATTAATACATTATATCTAATCTTGAGGAGCAACTATTTTAACTAGAAGATTCACTACAACAGTTTTTCCTGAAAGAAAATGCGTGTGTCCAGATATGCTCCAGTATTTGGCCTTCATAAAAAAACTTGAGGTTTATAAATTTTAGCATGCTTGCAAGTTCAAATATTTGTTGATTCTGTACAAAGATCTGCAGTACTCATCTTAAGAAACTAAGGTCTTGTAAAAGGGATCAAACGAAATTGGTTAATTTGGTAGCTTTGATGATCGTATTTATCTTTTCTTGTGGAGCTCCTATAAGAATTACATCGTTCAGTATACGAACTCTTTTTTCCTATTAGAAAATAAGGCGGCTTTTGGTTCACCGGAATCTGATGGAATTGGAATGGTCAATTCCATTGACCAAATTCCATTCTATCGTTTGGTTATCCATGGAATGGAATTGAATTCCAAACATTCCCTCATTTAAGGATTTCACCATTCCTTCATAAAAGAGATAGAATTGAAATCCATTCCATCCAAAATTTTATAAATGACAAAAATACCTTCATTCCACCTTTTCCATTCTCATCTACTGTTTCCAATCTATCGAACCACTGGTTTCTCTCATCTTGAACGACTGTTTCATCTTCTTCATCGATCAAAGACTGCAGGTAAGATTTCTGCTTCGATTTCTGTTATCTCCAATGTACGAATTTCTGTTTTCTGCTTCGATTTTGTTACTGTTACCGATTTTTGCTTCGATTTTGTTACTGTTACCAATTTTTGCTTCGATTTATGTTACGACTTCATATTTCGGCTTATGATTTTTGCTTCCATTTTTGCTTACAGTTTCTGTTTTGATTTCTGCTTCCGATTAATACTTCGATCTCTGCTTCCGATTTTTGTTCCAATTTCTGCTTCTGGTTTCTGCTTACAATTTGTACTTCGATTTCTGTTTATGATTTCTATTCTGATTGTTGCTTCGATTTCTGCTTACGATTTATACTTCGATCTCTGCTTCCGATTTCTGCTTCCAGTTTCTGCTTACGATTTCTGCTTACAGTTTACACTTTGATTTCTGCTTACGACTTCTATTCTGATTTCTGCTTCGATTTTGTTACTGTTTCTACATCATATTACTGCTTCATATTACTATTTTGACATATTTTGTTATATGACTTACTGTTTCAAAGGAAGGATATTTTTGTCTTTTTTTTCATCATTTCATTCTAATTATGTTGCAAACCAAACAGGCAGATTCCAACTCATTAGAGAGATTACATTTCATTCCTGCCAACCGAACACTTGGTCAAACTTGATAATATTCCATTCCAGTTCCTTCTAAATTTCAATTCCTTTGACAGATTTCATTCCTTCAAAAATCATTATGCGCACCAAACACCCGCTAAGTGTTCCAAAGATGCATGTCGTAATCTAGAATTTAAAGATTTATAAGGTTGACAAATTGTATCATGATGGGAAGTTTAAAATGATTGTTGTAAGATCTGCAGATAATTTTGAGATCTAAGAAAGTTATACTTTGGGAAGTAGTAAAATATAAACTAAAATTTGCATAAATTGTAAACACGGAAATTTTAGTGAGAAAACTCTTATTTGGTACAAGCATTGACATTCGATACCAATAATTACGGTATAAATTTCAAATGAAATGGCTTCATAAATATACCATACCTCAATTTCTAATGATGTTAACCATTGCCTGGGTAGGTGTCGGGTAAGATGTTCATCAACAATGGCAAGACGTGGAGTGAACAACCGGAGAGCATTCTCAATAGCCGTAGCCCTCGAAGGGAAAACAGCAACATTCTTGCAGAATGGTCAAGAATAAGCAAGTCAGGAATGCAACATACATGTTACAAAAGGCTGTAAGATCAATACTATGCAAATAAGAAGGCTGGTACTTTATCAAAGGGAAGAACATATCTCCATACATATTTATACTGACATCCATTTTACAAGATATTGACTGATGAACATCTCATTCAGACAACACATTTTTGTCAACTCACATATTCTTACCTAATAATTGAAGTATGAAATGTGGAATCTAGAACCAAAATAGTTGGTAAAGGTGTTCTACCACAGAAGATCCTCGAACCATCATGACTTTGTGGTAATGCATTCTTAAAGATCTACAGCAGCGACAGATAATAGCTGATTGTTTCAGTTTAAGAAACATTCGTCATAGCAGTTACTCCATAATCTTATTTGATCAATGAATTGTTAAAATATATAGAAGGTATCATCCATAGTTGGGAGAATGTGAAAGGATGCTACTCATGTTCAGAATACCAACTGATCCACCTCTATTTTAAATACTTACCGCTTTCAGTTTTTAGCCTACCACAGCTAGTTCTTAAGGTTTTTCTGTTGTATATGAGTTAATAGAAGCTTAGAGTTATATTACAAGCCTTTAGCAGAGAGAAGAACCAATATTTTGATGTACCAGGAAGATTACATAATAGCGATGTGATAAATAGCATAGAGAAACATTAATAAGAGAAGTCTTCTTACATCAGCACTAAGCGGTACATGGTGGTATGTTTTCATGAAACCTGCAATAAGATCACGGAACCTTTTGCTTCCAATTGGAGGCTCATATGGAAAGCGTGAGTTGTCTTTCAAAACACCAGCAAGATATGCTAGGAATGGGATCTTCTCATCAGCAACAGAATCATCTCCAAATGATAAATCTAAGGAGTTGCTGATATCATGAAATTCGTTTTTGAGAAACTGAAAGATTTTCTTCACCTGCCAGCTTAGTTTGTTCAGTATTTATTATTCAGATTACTTTATGCTATAGCTATCAACAATAACTTCGTGCTTTTATAGTAAGGACCTGATTGGGTTGTCTAAGCTGACAGCTGTAAACAGACAAAGCATGAGAAATCCGTCCACCAGCCTTTCCAAAGGCCCATGCTGTCCTAGCGCAAATTGGCTGGTCTCCAACAAGTCCCATGAAGAACTCAAAACGGTGTGGATTATTCTTCTCAATTTCTACCAAGGCTGAAATATCTGTGTCAGAAGCCTGAAGAATTTTGGTCTGCCACAGCTTGTTAACACGGAGCCCACGACGTTCAAATAGGCGCTTACAAACACCTTGCCCTGGACGGCCTCCCATATTGAAGATCATGATTCCCATAGGCTTGATGACATCAATTCCTTCTTCAACTGCCCTAGCAATAAGACCTAGACCAAACTGATCCTCAACAAATCCCTGCATATCCAATTGCAAAAATGGAGTTCATTACATTGCAACAACACCTTCCATCAGGCAAAATTGAGATGATAGCATGGGAGTACATTGTTATATGTTAGAATTTATATTTATACAATCATGAAAAAAGGATGCAGTGATGGCGTCTGTAATGAATTGTTGGCCAGGTAGCAATCTGCATTGTGTAGGAATCAGCATTCAGCAACAAGGTCATCAGTCATCATAACCATAATAGTACCTGCCTATATGACAAAATTATGAATGCAAACCAAAAAAGGACGAGGAAGTAGTAACGCACCAAGAGAGGCTGGCACATTGTATTAAGCATTTGTTACTATTAACAGATGTCATGGATGACTCAGCTAGTGTAGTTGACAAAAGGTTTTATTGGGTTCTTGAACTCTGAGCGTGTACTTAGTTGCGAGTCATAATTCTTGAAGATCAGAAATGAGAAAAGTAATGTTTATGTTTAAAACTGATGATTAGTAAGAACATTGCCATGTATTAACAGGTGAGCATCAGATGGCAGGACTACTGTGTGGGCCTCTTAGTTCCAACATTTATGTTTGGTTTTAAACCAAAAGGATTAAGAATAAATAATATGTTCTGTTGATTAACAACAGCACATGTTAAATCTTTATTGAATAGACAGCAGTAGTATGGAGGAGTCAGTCTTCCAGGGCCCAGCTTCTTATACATTCTTCTTGGAGATAAGAGAAGAAAATAAAACAAGAAATCAGTCATACAGAATTAAATAGCATGCTAATATTCTAATGTTGATGATAATTTTATTCTCAATATGACTTTTCAATCTCCGAGAAAATGGGTTTGATGTGAAACAAGTTAGAAACATTAAAGTAATAGTGGGGAAGGCTATAAATAGGCATACCCTTTGGTGCTAATACACTTTACCAAATTACTATTAAAATCAGAATTCTACCTCTGTTTCAAAATTAGAGATCTATAATGAGTTCTGAACAGTGGTCATACTTGAATCCCAAATTGAAATGACTTTAGGAAGACTAGAAGGGTACTCGCGCAACATCTTTATTTTAATGTTACGTTTTATATTTTGGGTCTATCAATGTTATAATGCGATTTTATGTGGTTTTGAGAAAAAGAAAATGTTTTTATTTTGAATGAAATATAAATTTGAAGATATTATAAAATTTTGATAAAAATAAGCGATATTAGTATCAAATTAACTATTTAAAAGTTCTCTTTTTTGTGTAATTTTTTTAATTCAATTTTTTATTATGATTTAATTGAATTTTAGAGACAAACTAATTTATTTTTGGTTTAATAAAATAATTTCTTTAAGATAATAATTAAGTATTCTGTTAGAACTCAATGGTTATCTTAATTATATTTTAGATTTTTTATATTTAAAATGATGTTTATCATGTATTTGATTATGTTTATCTGCAGTTAGTTATACAAATTCAAACATGGAGCTTTAATAAGATGTACTCATGCACATTCTACTTGTAATCCTGAATTTTAAGTAATATGCATCAATAAACAGTACTTTATGCATAAAAAATTGTTTTTAAGAGTTTTTGTCAAATGCTTTATAATATAGTATAGATTACAGAGTTTGTTTGTTTTAACCCTTCATTTACAAATTCATAGAGTATCCTTGTTCGTCTTATAAATGTTATATTCCTTTTTACCCTAAATTGCTTTTTACCATAGTAGTCAATTGCATCTAAATTTTAGGATGGGCAGAATACATTAATCATGAGTAAAATTGCATGGAACGCGTTTAAAACCAGGCCGCAGTGCTTCAATTCATCAATTGATCCACAACAGATGACTTAAAACAGGGGGCTCCTGAATTTCACAAGTGAACTTCATTATATGGAAACCCTTAGAACTCAATTCAACTGAATCAAACGTGTTTGGCATAATATGGCTTAGCTAAATTGAAATCAGTTTCCAGGGTAGACCTGTAAACGTTGGAAAGACAACAATTGAGGAGCATAAACAAAAAGCATAGATAAACTGTGTCCATTAACCTGCCAGCTAACTAAAAGCAAACATCCCCTAAGAACAACAGGGAATTTGGAGTTTCCACTTACCTGAAGTGCACAATAGTTACTGAGTGAATGTAGAAACTCTTCGCTGGCATTTTCTGTAATAAGCTTGGACATTGCATCTGGATTTGGATTTAGAATCTAGAACATGAAGTAGAGTGAAAATTAATACCATATGGGAAAAAGTGAGCATCACCACTCCTAGCAGAAGCAGTGAATCAGTAAATCAAGAGGTAACAAGAACAGCATAAAACAATCATCAAGACATAGCAGATGATTGACTAGAATACCTGTGGTATGCACCCAACAATCCGTTCAAGCTCTATGTGGTTATCTCTGCAGTAAGATAGTAGATCAGATTCGTAAAACTCTACCCTGTCGAGCAAAGTTTTCTTCTCGTGGTCATAAACGGGCTGCCCGTTCTCATCGAAAGCATTTAAATACAAATTTATCCATGAAATTTTTACTGCTCTTGGATTTATATCAAGGCCATAAACCTGCAAAATGAGAAAAAGGAAAATATGAAGTACATAGATTAGAAAATATGCTTCATTAAAGAAGATATCAAACTAGTAATAAATTGTATCCAGGTTCCAACTTTATCCTACCCCTACTAGTTGTTGGTGTTGTAAATAAGATATTTGATAGGTAACATAATCAGAGCATTAGTTCACTTAGATTCTTCTAAATCACCATCTAAATACATGGGCTTAAAGATGAGCAGCAAGAATAACCATGACCTTCAATGGCAACCACTTCTCAGCAATGGCTATGGAAATCCACCCGTTTCCACAACCAAGCTCGGCAACTATCTTATCCTTAAAGATAGAGTCTGGATGTCTATTCAAACCCTCATAGAAAGTAAAGGACCAATCTTCTGGCATAAAGATGCTTGGTATCACCATCATCGTTAATTTTTTTCTCTTCTGGTAACCTGTGTCAGGAAGGAAAAACAAAGCAACATTTCAGTCCAAGTTTGCATATGACAGTATGACACAGCTAATTAATAAAGCGAACATGAAATACAGTTAGTCTTTCCTTGAAATTGCTTCAACACTGTACGATTACTAAGAATTGTATGAGTTAAAATTTTAAAAGTTGAGAATGCATATTTATTTAACAAACAAGGATTCAACTTGAAAGAAAATCCATGCAGCAGAAAAAGAATATGCTCAGAACAGTGATGACTACAATTGATCGATCTCTGATGGTGACCAACCTCTTAATCCCAATGCCATAATTAGAGGTTGAAAAACATTGATTATCATGGATTTAGGAATACAATTGATAAATTCATTGATGTTGTGGAGCCAAGTACAAGATAAAGAGAAAAAAAATTTGGTCACCAATTTGATACTACGATTGATAAATTCATAGACGGTGTGGAGTCAAGTATAAGATAAGAGATGAAATTTTGGGGATAACATAATAGCTATTATAGCTGACAAATCCGAAAAGGAACTAAGCCCAAAAAGCTAGGACATCTATCAATACTAACCAAAGTGTATCGTGCCTCTTCAAACTGTAGCCAGTTTTGTCGTGGAAGTGATCTTATGCCAGAATGTAAGTCTACTCATTTGTTCTATACACTGGGCTCATTACAACAACAAAGAAGATGATTCAGTGACTAAAGCTTATCGAAATGTGCTTGCAAAAAAACTAGGATGTTTAGGCATATTATAATGTGAGAATAGAAAGGATAGCTCCATTTTCTTATCCCTTATTAGGGAGGGGGATGAATGATCATTAGACTCAAACTTCGGATGATCATCCATATAAGAGTGCAACAATCTTGTACAATTCTGATAGCCTACTCCACCTTTTGTGATCTTACAGTGGAAACAAATGCCAGACTCATAGATCGTAATATCTCCCTGTGAATGGTATCGATATGCCTTTTAGATTATAAATTGCAAGTCAAGAATACTTGTTCCAAATTTATAACAATAGGTGAAGTTTAGGATGGGGAAAGTATTGAAGAGAGATTTCACTGAGAAGAAATAACAAATTAAGCCATAGATATGAGACAACTGAATCAATCGTTCTACCATGTTCCAAAGGTCAGTCTGTGTTAACCTCTGCAAGTCCGGATGGGTTTCACTTTTGGTCTATCTCAACTAGTTTGAGATAAAACTGCTGCTAGTGACCTTGTGAATACTACTTTTACTTCGGCTGCATTTATCAGATCATTCTACTTTAATAAGTCACACAAATTTACAAGAGAATTGTTATCCAAGCAATCATCGATTCGTCACTAAAATTTAAAACTAAAACGCGAATTAAGAATGGTACCAAGAACACACAGATACACACAGAAAACATTCACAATTAAGTAAAAAATATATTGGAGCAATGCACACAAAGATACATAAACATATGGATAAATAAATGGACATATAAAGGACCTTCATTTCGTTCGAGGTATATATCTTGGATTTGGAAATGGTAAGTATCAAGACAATATTGAGAGGCTCCATCGCTGTCGAGCTTTTTCTGGAGATGTGCGAAGAACACCCTGGCTTCGGTTCGGGTCTCCGGATTCTCGAGGCGCTCCAAGAGTGATCTGAATGCACTGTAGGCAGAGTCACCCGACTGTGAACACTGCTTCAAGAACTCATCTAGCGATCCATACAATCCCTTCACTGCAGCCATTGATGGCAATTGGTTTGCAGAGAATGCGTGTGTTTCGGGAGAGAGACTTTTGTCCCACAGTTGAAGAGTGAGAGATACCGATGGAGGATGTTCGCGGGATTTTAATATAAAAGGTGTGGTGGTGACTGACACATCCTTAATTTACAGTCTTACCCCTTTCAGTTTAAGAAATTGCTTCTAACACCCTTCCAATTGATGCCCCTCGCTTTTGTTTTAAATATTGGAAAGTATATAATCCACTATGCCACCACCACTAAAATGTATAGTTTAATCATAGAATCGCACATTGATCTAATTCGAATTTTATATAAAATCAATGGGTTGGTGATAAAAGTTTGGATTAATCTTAATTGAATGTCAACACTAATAAAGTATACAAAAATATACATGATCAATTTTCTTCTAAAGATTAATCATCGATGGGCATGAGATTGAAAGAGATCAAGTGTTCAGAAATCTTCTTACATTTTTCATTATAATTTTTTTTCACACGATTATTCGCCTTACTACAATATAACTTTTAACAAAAATAACTACAATATAACTTTTAACAAAAATAATAATAATTCCATATTAGCTTTAAGAATTATCTCAAACTTACCTCACATTATAATAGTGTTTAACTAATTCTTAAATGACATATTAAAAAAATACATTTTAATTAAAT
>NW_020200598.1:142717-143908 GCF_001531365.2 Cynara cardunculus var. scolymus
AAATAAGATGTTTATCCTGTATTTGATTATATTTATCTGCAGCTAGTTACACGAATTCAGATATGAAGATTTAATAAGTTTTACTTACGCACAATCTACTTGTAATCTTGAGTTTTAAGTAATATGCATTAATAAACAATACTTTATGCATAAAAAGTGGTTTTTAAGAGTTTTTGTCAGATGTTTTATAATATAGTATATAGATAGGGTTACTTGTTTATTTTCTAAAATCTATTTTTAAATAGACTATATTGCAAGTTTATATGTAATATTTATAGTGATGAAATTGTGAGTTCGAAATAATTACTATTGTCAAATTTGGTTTATAAAGATTGGTTTCAAATTTATTTAATTAATATATAGTGTTACAAAATATATTGTATGATGAAATATAGTGTTACAAAATATATTGTATGATGAAAATTATTAGTAACAATCATAGTTTAATTATCTGGTACATAGGTTACTATTAAATGATATATTTTAAAATAACTAGATACAAAAAATGACATAAAGTTGACAAATAAATCAAACCACATGCATGGTAAAAGTTATAATTCCAAAATATTATAAAGTTACTTGTTATCAATGCATTGATTTACGATTACAAGAAACATATACATCTTATATTAACAACTCCTCTTTTTAAATACATGTATAACAATTATAAGCAAAAAAAAAAAAAAAAAACATTATGGTTTATGTGGCAATAAATGACTATGTTATTTATTTATTGGTTTATTTCATACATAAAAATAACAATTATAATATATTATATGGCCTTTAAGTTATAAACTTATCAATAGTATTCATAAAATAACAAATCCAATAATATGATAATCCGTGATTATGAAACAACCAGAAGTATAATGGTATCTAAAAGATTATCAAATGATTATATATTTGATTAACATATACAGTACTACTAAAACATATAATAAAATCCAATAACCAAAGTAACAATAACATTCATTACGTGAAGTAGTATTGTAAATGAGTTTAGATGATGGAAAAAACAAAAGGTAGCAAGTGTCATTTGCATACTATATGAATTTGGCAGTTGAACCATGCAACTTGCATTATAGTTTGACTTCAAGATTCTCAAAATAAACACTATTAATTAATTATTAATGACCAATGATACCATCCAAAGAACACAACATTTTGCTTATATATATATATATATATATA
>NW_020200598.1:145223-161819 GCF_001531365.2 Cynara cardunculus var. scolymus
CTTTTCAAAGGGACTGCTTCCAACTTTTACATCACTAACTTCCCAGAACAGGTCAAAGAGGCAGACATCTGGAAGATCCTCATTAGGATTGGAAAAGCAGTTGATGTTTACATTGCTAAGAAACGCAACAAGCAAGGCAGCAGATTCGGTTTTGCAAGGTTCTTAGGAGTTTCAGACTCTAGAGGGTTCGAAGGCAAGCTCAATAACACGTGGATTGGAGGTCAGAAACTTGTTGCCAATCTTGCAAGATTCGGAAGGGAAGTCCCACCTCGRAAAGTAGAAGATGCGAAGTCTCACGGTGGGGCCAACCGACCAATTAAAGCACTGAAATCTTTTGCAGATGTGGTTAGGGGCTCGCCTCTCGTCGATGATTATACTCCCCTATCGTTCAATTCTTCCCCTGAGTCCAGGCGATGGCTGAGTCGATCTTTGGTGGGTAAGGTCGCTTCCTCCTCTTTACTCTGGGGTATTGATGGCCTTTTGAAAGACGGAGGCTGTGTCGGATATAGGATCAAGTACTTAGGGGGTCTGCATGTCCTGATGGAATTTGAGTCCCCGGAAGGTGCCACTTCTTTTCTTTGTAATGCGAAAGACTCGTGGAGCTGTTGGTTTGAATCGTTGGTTTCTTGGTTTGAGGGTTTTGTTGTTCCAAATCGACTTGCAAACATCGTTATCTCAGGGGTGCCCCCGCATGCCTGGTCGTCAGACGTCTTTTCCTGCATTGCAAAACTCTGGGGACAGGTGATCATACCGGAGGAATGCAACGATTTTAATCTGAACTTGGCCTTCGGGAGAGTAGGGATCCTTACGACGCGCTCGGATAGGATCCGTGATTCTCTCTTCGTGATKATAGACAACAGAGAGTATCGCATCAACATCTCAGAGGATATTTCGGACTCGATCAAGCTTGCCCCGGATTTCTGTGATCATTTCAAACTGATATCTGATTCCTTCTCGAAATCAGATCTTCCTGATATTTCGGTGAACCCTCTTATAGACAATGATACTATTCTTGACATCCAGTCTAATCTCCGGTCGCCGGGGAACTTTGTTGGATGCCAGGATCCTGGTGAAGATAAGGAATTCGAAGAAGCAAGAGAGGGAGAAGGTCAGTCGAAAAGTCTTCCTTTTTTAAAAGATAATCTTTTTCCCATTCACTTGGATCACTCTTCTGCTGGGAATTCCTCTCCCACGTGCGCCCCCCTTCTTTCTTTGGTTGATAAGGCTCAGGATCATGATATGGTCCACGTCCCTTTCTCTGGCGAGCCCATCATGGATCTCTCCCACGAGCCCAATTACTCTAGCTTGGGCCACCACTCATTTCATAACCCTAGTCATAGACATGCTTCTAAAAAGCGAATCTTATCCTCAAGACCCTTTTTTCCGCTGAAGCCTACATCTGTGTTCTCTCAGGCTTTGTCTAAGAAATCCAAGGTATCTTTTCCTCCCTGTGTTCTGATTGTTCAAGCAGATAAGAGGGCCTCTTACTCTAATTATGCTAATTTGGAGCAACCCCCGCTGGATGCGCCGGTGTCGGCCTGCAATAGCAGTGATGCTCACAGCAGTGAGTCGTTGGATGGGCTAGCGACGGAGATCCGAGACACCATGGAAATTGGTAGTTTGGTTGGTTTCTGTATGAATGGTTGTGAAGCGGAACTCAGAAAGGTAATTTCTTCCACAAGGGATGTGCAAGTTAATCAATGATCATCCTTTCCTTGAATTCTAGGGGGGTTGCTTCGGAGGCTAAGAGGAGTTGGATCAGCAACTTGAGGGCTGGCAATAAAGTTAATTTTCTGGCTCTTCAGGAATCGCATATTAAGGATGATGTGGACTTGAGTTTCATCCAATCTATCTGGGGTAAAGGCTCTATCGATTTTGTTTCGTTGAAATCAAGGGGGATGTCCGGGGGTATCTTATCTATCTGGGATACGRCTTTCTTCATTAAGGATGATTTCGCTATTCTCGATGGTTTTGTTGCTGTTTGGGGAAGATGGGTGCCTAACGATACCTCTTGTGGTTTCATTAATGTTTACGCACCGCAATCCTCGGTTTCCAAACTTCGGTTATGGTCTGCCATTGAACAATTTCTCAACGATAACTCGGATCCGCAGTGGGTCATCATGGGGGACTTTAACGAAGTTCGTTCCGTCAATGAAAGAAAAGGATCCACGTTCTCTTTTTTGGGCGCTAGCAGATTTAATGATTTTATACGGGCCTCGGGGCTTATCGAAGTTCGGAGCGGCGGGAGGAAATTTACTAGAATGAGCGCCGATGGGACGAAACACAGTAAACTGGACAAGTATCTGGTGTCTTCTAATTTCTGCTCTCATTGGCCTTTGCCAAGCGCAGTGATTCTGCCTCGTTATCTCTCGGACCACTGCCCTATTCTCTTCAGATCTGATCTGGTGGATTTTGGGCCTACCTACTTTAAATTTTTCAACTCGTGGCTTGGGCATCCTGAATTTAATCTCCTGGTCCTCGACTCGTGGAATTCCTCTCCCTCTCCCATTTACTGCTTGCCTATCAAGTACTTCATGAGTAAGCTCAAAAACCTTAAGGTTCGTTTAAAAATTTGGAAGGCAGGGGTGAACAAAGCTAAGGTGGAACAGATGAATTCCCTCAAACTGTCGCTGGATTCCCTTGATATCAAGGCGGAAAATACTCTTCTCTCACCGGAAGAGATTGCTTCGAGAAAGGACATATTGATGAAAATCAAAGCCTTGGACGAGGAGAACGTGAAGGATCTCAGGCAGAAAGCGCGTCTCAGATGGGTTGTGGACGGGGAGGAAAATTCGAGTTTTTTTCATGGGATCGTCAATTCTAACAAAAGGAGCAACTTCATTCACGGCATTTCCTCTAATGGGGTATGGGTCACGGATCCTTTTGAAATCAAACAAGTGGCCTTCAACTTCTTCTCGGAGAGGTTTCGATCCAGGTCTGTCATTCGGCCCCCTTTTTTATGCAATAACTTTAAAAAATTATCTCCGAATCAGGTGAGCTATCTCGAATCTAGCATCTCCATGGAGGAAGTCAGGAAAGCTATTTGGGACTGTGGACCTGATAAGGCCCCTGGGCCTGACGGATTCACGTTTGAGTTCCTTCGATCTCAATGGGATGTCATCAAGGATGACTTGTACCGCGCCATCAAATACTTTGAGTCTACTGCCTCTATTGATGATAGTTGCAATGCCTCATTCATCTCGCTTATTCCCAAATCTGAATCTCCGTGCTCTTTTTCGGATTACCGGCCCATCAGTCTGATAAACTGTTTTTACAAAATTGTTGCTAAGATCTTGGCGTCTCGTCTGAGCTTTGTCATCGACTCGGTCGTAGGGCATGAGCAATCTGCCTTCATCAAGGGAAGAAATATTTTAGATGGACCCATTATCGTCAGCGAGGTTATATCTTAGGCCAAAAAAGCTAACCGTAAATCCTTGATATTTAAAATTGATTTTGAAAAAGCTTTCGATACTTTGTCTTGGGACTTTCTGGAGGACGTTCTAAGGAAAATGAGTTTTGGTGTTAAATGGAGAGCGTGGATCAAAGGGTGCCTCCGTACGACATCGGTTGCGGTTCTCATTAACGGGTCCCCGACTCATGAATTCCCTCTAGGAAGGGGAGTAAGGCAAGGAGATCCCCTGGCCCCACTCCTCTTCATCCTTGCTGCCGAAGCTCTTAATATCATGATGTTGGAGGCCTCTCGAAAAGGTATTTTCAAAGGTATCAAACTTCCTAACTCCGGGCCTGAAATATCGATTTTGCAATTTGCTGATGATGTCTTGATCATGGGTGAATGGACAAGAACGAATGCCACTAATCTGATTCGGCTGCTGCGTTGCTTCCAACTATCTTCGGGGCTGAAGGTAAATATGCAGAAGAGTAATATCATGGGTGTGGGGGCTGATTACGAGGAAGTGGTATCTGTCGCTAGTAGACTTCATTGCAGACCTGGGCTTTTTCCTTTTACGTACCTTGGTCTGCCGATTGGTGGACGTTCCAACAAAGCTGAATCTTGGGCACCTTTAATTGAAAAATTTAACAAATAATTATCAGCTTGGAAATCCAAAATTCTCTCTTATGGTGGTCGGCTTGTCTTGATCAAATCCGTCTTAGGAAGTCTGGGTTTGCATTATCTCTCGCTTCTTAAGGCTCCTACCTCGATCATCAACAAACTGGAATCTATTCGCTCGAGGTTCTTTTGGGGCGATAAAGGAGGAGTGAGAAAGATTTCTTGGATCAGTTGGAGTACTACGTTGGCGGATAAAGATGCTGGCGGTTTGGGGATCAGTAGTCTTAGAGCCCTCAATCTGGCGCTTCTCGCTCGGTGGTGGTGGCGATTCAAATTGGAGCACAATCACATTTGGAGACTGGTTATCATTGCTCTCCATGGTGATGATGGCGGCATGAACAACTTGGTCAGAAATGGAAGATTTCCGGGACTCTGGAGGAACATTTTAAAAATCCACAAGGAATACAATAGCTTCAATCTTCCTTTTGCGGACTGGTTTCAAAGAGATCAAAGCTCTAACGGGATCAATATCTCTTGGCGATGGGCTCTGACTTCTCACGGTAACTTCTCGGTCTCTTCGATAAGAGCTGCGTATGATGCTAATTCGCTTCTCCAGGTTAGTTTCAGAAATTCTTGGTGGGTCACTCGGGTTCCCTCTAAAATTAATATTCTTGCTTGGCGTCTTCTTCACAAAAGGCTTCCGACTAAAATTAATCTTGCTAAAAGAGGTGTGGTTTGTCTCTCCTCCCTATGCCCTCTGTGCGATTGTGTGGAAGAAGACGAGGAACATCTTTTCATAGGATGCTCGATATCTCGGCAATTGCTTAAGGATTTGTGCAAATGGTGGAAAGTGGACATTGGACAGGTGAATTCTATTGATAATCTTCTTGACCGTAGCGCGGAGGTGGCTGGGAATTTTTCGTGTAAGAAGGCGTTTATTGGAGTGATGTATGGATTCTTCTGGATTATTTGGAACTTGCGCAACCGCAAAACTTTCTCTGTTCCTTCTCAGACGACGGCTACTTTTTTTGCGGGCCAGCTTCAGGCGTATTCTTTTTTCTGGTTTAAAAACAGGGTGCCGAAAGTTGTTATGGCGACTAGTTGGATAGAGTGGTGTAATTCTCCCATGTCTTGTTTTTAACCTGTACTCTCTTTTGCTAGCGTCTTGCTAGTTTCTATGCTATCTCGTCTTTGTTGCCGGTCAAAAAAAAAAAAAAAGAAGTATATAAATTATTTGGAAATTTTTTGATGGAGAAAAACAATGGTCTCAATCGAGAATAAACACACACACACATAGGGGTATTCAAAAACCCGATCAACCAAGCCCAACCCAACCTAACGCGAAATAACCCAACCCTTAAAATGTGATTGTCTATAGTACAAGGGTGTTCTCGCGTTCTCTTAAAATAAAGGTGTTCTCGTTTGAAACCCTTCTCCATATATATGTATATATATAGAGAGAGAGAGAGAGAGATTAATGATAAGACTATTTGTATTTTCTATAACCAAAATCTCAATGTTCATATATTTTGTATAAACATATTTCACAAAACCTCATAAAGTATGTTGTAACATTAGCAACTACCAGAGGCCTATTTACTATTAAAAGAATCGTACTTACAACCACCATAATTTCTTATTAAAATAACCCTGAAAATTACCGTAGTGGATGGTGATGTATTTTTTAAAATCTGTATCTTTATCTAAAATACAATACAAACATTTAAGGGCCGTTTACCAAACGCTTACCCAGGTAAGCCTTATCAAGTCACACTACCTCACCGGATAAAGATGGTAAGGACCAAGAATCTTACCCGATAAAAACGAGACAAAAACGAAGAGTCTTACCCGGTAAGTGAGGACGACGACTCTTACTACGGTAAGCGCTTACCAGGTAAATTGTTACAGTTTTGGTGGACTAAAATCTTACCCAGTAAGCAAATAATAGTGTTAATTTTACCTGTAATCCCTTACTGAGTAAATGCTTGGTAAACAGCCCTTAGATAAATATATGTTGTGTAAAAAAGGAAATTGAATCAAAGTTTTATTTTCATGCATTATTAAATGTAAAATAAATACTTAAGTATTTAAGATGTCAAATATGATATATTAAAATAATTATTTTAAAAATACATCATTGTCTCGTACAAACTTCATAATATAGCATATAATTTAGCACGATAATAGGTTCTATTGTAAACTTTTTGTTTAATAATTTGTAGTTTTGTTAATTTAGCATTTCAAATATATAATATTTAAAAAGAATCCGTGGATTATTAAAATAAAAAAGAATTATATTATGATTAAATGTAAATTCAAAGTTGAAACAGGAAACACAAGCTTTTATGGTCAGCTGCAATGAGTAATCACAATGGCCCATGTGAATGTGATGCTCTCCATGAATCATTATTATTAACACCAATCTTAAGAAAAGGAAGAAAAAGCCTTTACAACTACTCAAGCTTGGATGCTTTTTTTCAGTATATGATGAAAATACATTTTCCATTTATATATAAACACATATGTGTGTCTTATGTTTGACGAAATGCTTTTTCTACACTGAATAGACATTGATGATGAAATTTCTCTCTATATAAGGAAACATATATATATTTATATATGTATGCGAAACATTATATAAGAAGAAAAATTAATGTGAGAAGTATAAAAAAAATCTAGACCATTGATCGTCTTTAATCTTAAAACCTCTTATGAATTGTGTTTGATATGAGATTGATTTGGTGTATCTCGATTCATCTCATCATAATGTGTATCCAAAAGTGGAGATCCCTTACTACGCTTCTTATCTTAACTCTCATTCTCATCGGAACCCAGCCATATATATATATACACACATTAGTTTCGAACCCGTGTATTACACATGGTATTTTACATGAATTAAATGAAAGCAATATGCATTTTATAAAGAAGTAATAATAATATAAGTAAATATTAAGAACTTGTAAAACAAAATTTATAAGAAAACGCAAAAGAAATTAGGCAAAGGTAAGTAGTTAAAATGTTAATAGAATAACAACCACGTATAATAGATTACTAAATACTTCTTTATATACAACATTCTTTGTTCTATTGCCAATAATATCATCATCATCTATAATTAATACTTTCAAACTTTTCCTGCTTTTAACTCTAGATAAAGCAACATATAACTAACCATGAGTGAAGACCGGTTGTCTTAGAAATAAACCAACTTTCGATAATGACTATCATTGGCTTTTATTTATGGTCATGGTAAAACATACAACAACTGGAAATTGTCTCCTTCGAAATTTGAATGAAATCTTTGTCTGTAGGTGTCAAAGACATTCTTGGAATAAATGTCCGACTTCCAATATTGCTTCTAGATATAATCTCTGCTTCTATAACCTAGTTTCCCAATGATAACACCCTTAGTCTAGTTCCATTACATAATCCAGATTTTTGATAAATATTCCTCAGTAACATGATTAGAACACCGACTTTTAGTAATATCTTATGGTTTGGTATACCTGATAATTTAAGACCATTTAAGAGACATCAGGAGAGTACAAAGTTTTCTCAAACTGGTAGTGAAGTTGCTCTGATTCACATAGGCTATCTGAACTTAAGTACTCTTTTTTGTCTCCTAGGAATAATGATATCAAACAGTCATTTATTTCTTGAACGACTTCATGTTTTGGTGCAAGTATTGCCCTTTTCTAAAAATAAGATGAATTCTTGATGTTTTCAAGAATTGAATGATAGACAAATTGCATTAATGCAGATATAGAATCCATTGAATCCGTAATGAGAAGATCATCAGGTATATCAATAAATGCCTCGCCATCATTATCACTACCAACCTTGCCTTCTCCTAAGTCCAAAATCCAGTTTGCAAAAACCGTTGTCAGTTTAATTTCAGAAGATTGACTGTCAACAGTTAACCCCATGTTCTTAATCAACCTTAGGACTTTGTATTTTTCCCAAATGTAAGATGAACTTAACGACGCATTAACAATGTCTTGTCTACTTGCGTTGGGAATAACCAGTAGAATTTGTCTGAAATCTCCTCCAAAAACAACTACCTTGCCACCAAATAGCATTTGTGAGTCACTAATGCGTCGACTATTGAAAATATCGTTCATACTTCTGTCCAATGCTTCAAATACATGCTTATGAACCATTGGTGCCTCATCCCATATAATCAAAGTAGTCTTTTTTATTAACTTCGCAACATCACTGTTTGGTTTTATGTGACAAAGAGAATCTTCATTAATAATTAGAGGGGTTTTGAAAGCGAGAGTATGCTGTCCTATCACCGATAAGAAGTAAAGAAGCAATACCACTAGAAGCGACGTTTAAAATAATTTCTACTTTAGATCTTATTCATACAGCTAATGTCTTCCATAGAAATGTTTTATCTGTTCCGCCATGCCCATAAACAAAAAACACACCACCTTTTGTTGTTTTCAACAGCTGTCATGATTTCATCATAAACACCTCTTTGCTCATTTGTTAGAGTAGTTACAAGCTTCTGAAACTCATCACGTAAATTATCTTTGTTATAATCTAGCTCCTCCGTAATCAAACGATTGTTTGAAGATTCAAGACAATCATTATCAGGGTAAGGCAGAGTGGTGAATTTTCTTAGGGTGGAATTGTTATGAAGTAAAATCTTTTCAATTTCAAACAATGTCAGGTTCTTCACTTGTTCTTCATTGAGAGATAAATCTGTAAAAAATATAATGTAAATATAAACAATCATTATATAAAATTAAAACTAAAATACAATTTAAGAAAGAACATAATAGTTAACAAATACAAAAATAATAAATTATTTAGTATTTAAAAAATAGCTGTATAAATCTATACTTATAATATATAATTAACATACCTGGAGACTTTAATGCAATTTATTGATTGTAAAGAATGCCATCTGTTAAGTATTGCTATGTTTTTTGCCAAACAAACTCAGGTCTAGATAGACTGTTTGAAATCAGCATGGTTGCAAATAAGAAGCGTAGATAAAAACCAGATGCTGTTAAATTTGCTTCTTCAATGACATCAATATATTCCTTGTCATCATCTAAAAGCCCAATAGCATAACATGCATCTCTAAAAGTAGGAAATATATTTTCATTTATTGTACGAATGTCTTCGAATGATTTAGGACCTTTCACTTTATTCAAAAAAATTCTTAAATAATATGCTTTTCCTAGAGTAGGAGAAACTGAATGAATCCGTCCAATTAAGAAGCCTTTATTCTTCAATCCCATTGTCACTCTTCAAGTTTCCACACAAACTTTGTATGGAATTCAACTTAAGTGAGTTCTCGTGCTTCTTGATAAATTTCATTACAATTCATCTAAGCTAAAAACATTGAAGACGCCATAGATGGTTTGTTTATGACATTTTCAATATCATCTTCAATACCAAATACCACTTGTTGTTGTCCAGGAAGATGAGAAGGAAGTCTCAAAACAGAAGGAGTCTTGTAATGAACATCATAGCCAAAAATACGCCATGAAGCTTCACATGCAGATACATAACTACAATCATAATATTCCTTTATCTCATTAACAACATTAATAGTAACCTCATCATTACTGTTTTCTACAACAACAATAGTAGCTCTATCCGGACCTTTGTTGATATATTTGAACAAATATTTGATTGAAGAAGCCTGATTGCACCACTCAACATTAATGTGTGCTTGATATCTTTTCAAGAGATGTTTGTTATATGGAACGACATTTCTGTTATCTAGTTTAACACCTGATTTCTCAATAAAACGCTCATCATCTCGTCTGCGATATAAAGGATAACCATTAACATAAATGGAAGTGTGTTCAGAAAATCTTTTTGGATAGTTTTTTGAACACTTTCTATCAATCATGCAGGAACAATTAATGTTCTCTTCACCACAGGGTCCATGGATCATGAACTCTTTTATAAGTAAGTACAAATCTGGATCTTTGTTTTTGTCTGGGATCTCAGCTGAGATAACAGGATGAATTTGTTTAACAGTAGGTAGCTTGAAATCAGAGTGCATAAATAGACATATATCACTATGAGGCAACTCATGCTTTTGAAATTCAATTGTATAAACAACTACAAAAAAGTCAAAATTTAAATTAACAAAGATAAAATCGAAGTATGAAAATTTTTGTTAAAAGTGTTATCATAAATTGAACATACCTGCCTGAAGTTTACCGAATAATGCATTGTCTTTCAACTCTTTAATAAGTGCATCAAGCTTGATCTTAAATAAACGACAAAGAATATTAGGCCTATCTTCTGGATTTAACATGGTGTCTTTAACAAATCTTCTAATTTCTAGCCATTTAGGATTACATGTCATGGTTAAGAATAAGTCTGGATATCCATACCATTTACAAAGGACATTGCATCCAAATAACTTTGCATCATGTACCGAGCACCACCGGTAAAAGAAAAAGGTAATATAACACATTATCCAATATTTGAAGCATCCGACTCTCCTTGCTCTTGTACATTACGTTAATTATCATAAGTCTCACACCTTAGAACTTTCTATTGCTTACGTATGTAATGCAATCTCTCGCATTCAATCATTGTATAACTATCAACGATAAATTGCTGCAGAAGCCTCCTTGCATTGAGAATTAATGCAAACATATTTACCCTATCTTGAAGTTTGAAGGCGAAGAACTCCCTCATTGTTACAGTTGCTCTTTTACTTTTGCTTGAAGATGTTATCTCTCTATGGGGAATGTTAACTCTGTAACCATCTTCTCCGTATGAAAACAACAACAGATATTGAAGAGGAAAGTAAGAATGATGTAATTCACTTATTTGTTGTAGATAACCCGTTTGATGTTCTTCAATGATATCTCTCTTTTTAACTGTACCACCATCATCTCCAATAATTAAAGCTGCAACCTCTGAAGCAGTTGGAAGGTTATATGTTCTTCCATCATTTTCCCGTCTTCCAGTAAGCCGTAAGTTTAGCTTCACATTAGGGTTGCATTGGAAACTGTTGGTCCCTTAAGGGTCTACAAGAATAGTAAAACAGTTTGTAGAAGGGGGGGGGGGATGAATACAAACACAATATTTTTCAAATTTAAAATATATATTGATAAAAAAGATCAATACAAATTTTACAAGATTGTTTGCGAAAAAATAAGGTAATAAAAACCTATCTAAACAATTTTTTGGTTACACACGAGTTCTTAGCAAATAAGAAAAGAAATGTTGTAAAGAGAAGATCCTTTACTTAAGCTAGAAAATGCTTGAAGTAAGAATTAGGTTTAGAGAGTGAGTTGCGCGCACTCTACATGGAGAAGAAACACTTCTATTTATATCCAGTGCATTAAATGTTCATTTAATGCAATATGGTACGGTTAGAGTGCATGCCAAGCCTTAAGAGGAAGGCTTGTCCTTTGCTATAGTGAATAGTATAAAAAGCACTATTCATGAGCAGACATCCTTACCTGAAATTGGTGGACAATAGAGTCGACTAGTCAGCTCCGTACCGTACCAACTTTCATAAGGGTATGGGTTTGTCCTTTGTGTGCATAAGGACAAGACAACAGCAGTCGTGCTAAGCAAGCTTCCTTTGATCGCTGAATGCTGGAATGACCTGAAGGTCTCTTCAGCATTCGCTGAGGCTTAAGCAGTCTTCACACATTTGTAGACATGCTTGTAATCACTGAGTACCGCTTCAGATCACGTACTCGCCAGTCTCTAATCTTCAGTTTCAGTCTTCGACATTTGCTGAAGGTTCTTTGGTGTGAGTGTTGTCTTCTTGAAGTATCGCTGTCTTTGATTGATTTACAATACAAGTTCTTCAGCGATCACTGAACAGACTCAGTGATGATCGCTGGAACTAAAAAGACAAAAACATAAATACAACGTATAAGTGAAAAGGGATTATCATCAAATCACTGAGAGAGATGATCAACCGAAACAATCTCTTGCCATTCTATAAGACTTGACCAAAACATTTTGGGCATCTAGTATGTTCTTTAATTATTGTATAATCTCAACATCAAGGCAATCCGAATTGATGTAGACCGTTCTTTTTGTTCACTAATTACGTCATAAAAAATATAAAATGAAAGTAACCATTAATATAACCATATTTGGGAATTCAAATAAATTTATTAAGAAGTATAAGGATGAATATATACCGAAAAGAACTGTGTCTATTTGAAACTTCATTCTTAGTATCATATATGTATAGTTGAGAGAAAGATGATCAACAATCTCCCCTTATTTGATGATAACAAGGCAACATAAAGAAAGTTGTCTTATCAAATAACAGTAAGGAAAAGTTACATGTCCCTTTTTATTATTTTGGGATCTTTTTCAGTTAGTCAGTCTCAGYTTGAGAATTTTCCTTAAGTTATATCTAAGAAAATTACAAGTACGAAAACTGAAACTGAAAGCTTATTCACTTACTTATAGATTGTCAGTGAATGTGAATAGTAACACTGGAACTCATAGACGTGTGTCCCTTTTACTTTTTTTTTTCAGGGATCTTTTTCAGTGAAGTACATGAAATACTCATTTTATTATCATTGAAAAAATTATAAATATTACAGTACATGTCTTGTGCTTACAGATTATAAGTACAATCACTGAAAGTAGACATAGTACAAGAAGTTACAAGGAAAAGTGGATTGTTATTACAAAGAGAAACTATTCTAGAATACTTAGATCTATGTAACCAGGTACATCTTCACCAAGGTTTCTTCGACGTAGGAATTCCCTTCGTATCTTCAGATTTATGACTTTTCCAGGCATGCTATCATCTATCTAGAGCAAGAGGTAAACCAGATGACCCATTGGACATAGATGTAGCTCTGACATTCTCTGAAACTTGACTTCACCTTCATAGTCAAGGAATATAACTCCTAACTCAGGTTTAAAATGCACAGAGTTGGGTGTATAGGGAACCTTATCTGGCAAGTCAAGATTCAGCATAGAAATGTCTGTACTATGATGACCATTCAGGACTTCATCTAAGGAGAGCGTTGTTTCATGTTCATTCCTTAGGAATGGTCCATCATTAGGATCGGAGAGATTGAGTTTCTTCTTCCCACCTTTCTTCAGAGATAGCCTGTCAGGGACCTTGACATACCTGGACATCCTTTTGATGAGCTTCCTGATGGTGTCCTCGATAAGTGTCTTGTGTCTCGACTTGGATCGCTGAATGGTTTGTTTGATATCCATCCATTCGCTGTATCCATAACGACCTTGGTAGGAAGGGTACTCGGTAACAGCATCAAGATTGTCCTTGGTGATGAGCATTGAGACTAGTGTTCCACCGTCTTTAGAACGTCCGCTGATGCTGATGCTGATAATCGGGCGGGGACTGATTTTATTTTTCAGCTTTGCTTCGCTCCATCAATTTTTCTTTTCCACCAGCTTCAGATTTTTCTCATGCTCAGCTTCTGCAATAGAAAGAAGTTTAGCCTGGGCTTTGATAGCGTTCACCGTTTTCTTGGACTTTTTCTTGGGGAGGACCTTCGCAGCTAGTGACTTGGCCAGCTTCAAGCTGTCTTTAGTCTGCTTCTTTTGAAGCTCTAGCTCTTCTTCAACCCTTAATGCCTCGAGTCTTTCAGGTTCAGAGAGGAAGTCGAACTCACCACCACTAGAGGTACGAAGAGGAATTTTTACTCTAGTCTAGTCGAGTGACTCCTTTAGCTGAGATATCTGCTGGTCGGTAGGAGCACAAGAGACGGGGTGATCAGGTACCCACTCCAGTCGACCGCAGGTTGTTGATGGAATATTAAGTTGATATTTTGAAGTAATCACTACCTGAGAGGTAGAGTCTTCAAATAAAGGTTGTTGAGGGATATTGAACAATACCTTCAAGTTTCTTTCTTCAGCGACCGCCTTGCCTTTCGACTTGGGGTCCTGGTTCCAAGAAGGAGTAGATTCACCTTGCCTTTGCTCCCCCTGAGATGCAGAATCCCTAATAACAACTCCCTTGGTGACGGTTGATGGCTTCTGGTACTTGATGGTAAAGTCATCTTCATCATCATCGTCGTCGTCGCCATCTAGATCACTTCCGGGGTCTGGAATGGTAGGTTCATCATCATCTTCGTCATCATCATCTTCATCTTCATCATCATCATAATCATCACCAGCAGCAGTGATGGAAGGGGCATCAACCCTAGGGATGGCATCGACAACCTCAGTGAAACGCCCCAACCCACACATTGCATGTAACACATATTTCATACCAAAGAAATACATATTCATATACATCTGGGTCCCTTAGTACAAGAATCTACCATCATGACCAAATACAAGGTCCAAAAATTCAAAATACATATCTTGTACTAAACAACAAWATTAATCATCAAAAGCAATTYTGCAGCCGAATGTATATAAGAAAAGCATTAAATCTTTTCCTTTCCTTTAMCTTCTATACTTCCTGCAATACACATTTTAAAWTCACAAAAAGAGGGTTAGACTAAAGAGTCTARTGAGTTACCCTAATCATGTAATTGCAGGGTGAAGGATCAYYAAAACCTTTATAAAACAACTATTCACATATATCACAAATATATGAATACACAAGAAGGTAATATCAAATCCTTTTCCACTTTCAAGCTTACCACGTAGCTATACAATCATCATCGATCTCTTCATCTCCTCAATCATATTTCTTGCCCCCGTCCTCTTCCTCTCTCTGAGCATCAGGCTGATGCATCAAAGAAGGACCTGCAAGAGAGGAAGTGTGAGCTAAATGCTCAAGGTTAGTAGAAAAGAACGGATAGGAAGATGGAACACCTGAGGGGCCATCAGTGACATCAAAAGGATTGTCACTGGCGTGAGCAAAGATGTCATCGAGAGGATGGACATCTGTATGCTGAGGAGCGTCGAGAGGAGCAACCTCAGGTMCAGTGGTGCGCGTCTCAGTATTAGGAAGGACAGTCACTGATACATTATCGACATGTATAAAGACCAAAGAAGAAGGGGAAGAGAAAATGGTCGAGAAGAGACGTGGGTGTTCAGCGATGGTGGCGCTGATATTCACACCTTCAGTGATTTGGGTCACTGAGGCGGTTGGGGTAAGTACCACTGATACGACAGTGATGGAAGAAATCACTAAAGAGCTAGGAGGGTTAGCTAAAGACGCCTCGGGGAAAAGGCTAGTTTCAATAACTGAAGACTTTTGAGAGGCTCCAGCTAGAGACGTGGCTGTCCCTTTTTTAGACTTCTTGGCTCTCTGAGGAGAACCAAGAGTTAGTTGAGAGGGTCGTTTTGAAGGGGTTTTGGTGGCTTGGCTAGACGCGGGGGGTTGACCCTTGTCGTGGCCACCTGAGCAGAAGAGGTAGTGATGGACATAATAGAAGTTAGTGCCACATCACTGTCCCTCAGCTTATGATCCAGAATCCTGGATCCAAGCTTGAAAACCTAGAGGTTTCCTTCCTTGGCGTAGAGATCTTTAAAGATCTTGGCAAACACCATTGAAAGAAACTTGGTGTAAGGCACCACCTTTTCTCGCCAGCGCTTGTTCAACTAGAGAACCAGGTCATCGAAAATGACCACAACATAATTTATATTGCGATGCTGAATCACATATACGCCTATGGTTAAGGAGATCCTAGAGGCCTAGTCCTGACCACCAGTTTTTCCACCCATGCACAGGATGAAATGAGAAAACAGGCATTGCCAGATGGCTGACATCCTGTTCTTCTCAATCTTCGTCAAGGACTTCAAAGGGGCGTTGGAGTCCTTCTACATTGGCCACTGATAGCCAATGGCGTCGAGAAACTTGATGATCTCGGCACTGGTTGGTTCTCTGTCGTAGGAGCCCTTGGGAAGACGGAGAGCAGACCTGAGAGTGGTCACACCAAAGTTCACTTTCATGTGGTTGAAAGTGAAGTTGATCTGCTCCGCTTGGCTTCCGGGACTGACTTCGACTTCAACAACTTCATCAGTGAACCAGAATTGCTGAAGAAGTTCTTTCACCATGATAGGCTCATGGTTGAGAGCGTAACCTTATGACGAATGTTTGAGGAAGTCAGCCGTGTCTTGGTAATACGCCTTTGAAGAGGGTATCTCCAACAAGGCAATGTGGTTGTTGGCCTTGATGGAGATCTCGTCGATGGAGAAGTTGACGTTCTTGACTGCCATCTGTATGTAAGAAGTAGAGCAAACAGGTTGTTAGAAATAAAACAAGAGTTTTTAGGTAAGAGTATAGTAAAAGTTTTCGACACAAGTAAAAACTTCTTTTGAAAAAAACTTTAAAAGATTAGGGTTTATCAAGTGGAATGTGTATAAAGAAACAAGATTATAACCAAGTAGGAGTTGATTGAATAATCTGTTGTTTAATGTATTAAGAGAACAAAGTTCTTAAAACAGATTAAACATGTTTCTTAAAACAGAAGATAAAGAAAAGAATGGGATATCGACCTTAGTTGTGTGAGAGAAGAGGTCGAAAGAAATTTGAAGATTTTAGAAGATACCTGCTTTGAGGAAAATTCTTGCAGAGGTTCGACTAAGAATTTTGAAAGCGTAAAGAGAAAAGTGGAGAAGTCTCATATTTATAGGTAGGAGGAGAAAGAAGAAATATGAGAGGGAAAAAGACGACGGTTCGGGAAAGTGGT
>NW_020200598.1:163649-165455 GCF_001531365.2 Cynara cardunculus var. scolymus
GTATTCCTTACATACCCTATTCATCAAGTCCATAAAAGCTGCGGGCGCATTAGTTAAGCCGAATGGCATAACTAGGAATTCATGATGCCCGTACCTGGTTCTAAATGCTGTTATCTTAACATCTTCTTCTCTGACTTTAAGCTGATGATATCCTGACCTCAAATCGATTTTAGAAAAATAACTTGCCCCCACCAGTTGATCAAACAAGTCATCAATCCTTGGTAAAGGATATTTGTTTTTGATTGTCAATTTATTCAATTCTCGATAATCTATGCACATTCGCATAGATCCATCCTTCTTTTTGACAAACAAGACCGGAGCACCCCAAGGCAAAGTGCTAGGCCTTATAAATCCTTTATCAGATAAATCTTTCAACTGTGTTGCCAATTCCTTTAGTTCAGATGGAGCTAGACGATACGGAGCCTTAGCTACAGGTGCAGCCCCTGGTATAAGATCGATTCGAAATTCAATAACTCTATCTGGTGGTAATCCAGATACGTCTTCTGGAAAAACTTCTGGATATTCACAAACTATTGGGATCAATTCTTCYTTTCTTTTCTCTTTCTTTAAATCAATCACGTATGCCAAATATCCCTGGCACTTCTTTTGAATACTCTTGCGGGCTTTCATTACTGACAGAATACTAATACGATGATCTTGACAATCACCATAAATAATAACTGTTCTCTGGTCTGGCAAAATAATTCGGATCATCTTCTGATTACAATCAATGCTAGCCTGATACTTTGCTAACCAGTCCATACCCACTACTATGTCAAATTCTTTCATTGGCATAGGAAATAACCGGATCGAAAGTTCAAAGTTTTCAATGACAATAAGACAGTCATTGAACACACTGGTAACAGTTTCTTGATTATTAGCAGTATCAACTACTAATTTATCATCAAGCAGCACAAAATTCAGACATGCAATTTGAGCAAACAACGGTGATACAAACGAAAAGTTTGCACCAGAGTCAAATAACACTTTAGCACGTATTGAATTCAGGAGAAAAGTACCTGTTACTACATCYGGCGATGYTTSTGCCWCATTCTTGGTCATTTGGAAGGATCGTCCCCGCGCCCCTCCTTGTCCTCCTTGGTTTCCAGTAACTCTTCCCCGATTACCCGATGCATTACTCCCCATTGTTAACTGCGGATTTCTTAACAAGGGGCAATTCGGTCGAATATGATCCGGAGAGTTACAGTTAAAACACCTTTTGTTAGTTGGACAATTTCTGGACAGGTGACCCGCTTCACCGCATTTATAACATTTTCTCGGATCCAATTTATCATTACCCTGCTGAACTTTCATACTGCTCTTTTGTTCAGATCGGTTGTTATATCTCACAGTCTTGGGTCCTCGAAAAGACGAAGGTCCTTCCCATTTTCGTTTCTCAATAACTTTTCCTTCCAATTGTCTATTCTTGTTTCTTTCAGTCACTTCAGCCGCCTCTACTGTCAATGGAAAGGTATTGGGATTCATTGCAATAACGAATTCCCTAATTGAGGGCTTCAGACCCCAAATAAACCTTTCTATTTTCCTTGATTCAGTTGAAACATAATGATCAGCAAAACGAGAGTATTCAATAAATTTTTTAGTATACTCCCGTACAGTCCTATTTCCTTGTTCCAGCTTCAAGAAATCTTCCTCCATTTGTCTTACAGCAGTTTTAGGACAAAACTGATTTTTAAATCGATCCACAAATTYCATCCATGACATAGACTGTAAAACATCCGTTCTGGTAGACGATTCTACTTCCCACCAGAATAAAGCATTTGACTTCAATACTGAAACAGCAAATCG
>NW_020200598.1:166100-187552 GCF_001531365.2 Cynara cardunculus var. scolymus
TCTAGTTCGACTAGACATCTGCAAAGTTTAATATTAATATTCACGTATTCACATTCCCAAATATAATAAAGTATTCAAGTTCAGATATGTACCTGTAAATTTATAATTACACTGGCTAGGTGTAATTAAAATTTACCTTACACACTGTTCTTTCAACTTATCATATTTATATCCAATGGTGCTAATTATGTCCGGGACCCTTAACATGCAATAAAACAGTTTAAGTCTAGGTATCATGCTGTTAGAATACCTAAATCCCTTAAACTCAGGCTCAGATACCATTCTGAAACGCCCCAACCCACACATTGCATGTAACACATATTTCATACCAAAGAAATACATATTCATATACATCTGGGTCCCTTAGTACAAGAATCTACCATCATGACCAAATACAAGGTCCAAAAATTCAAATTACATATCTTGTACTAAACAACAATATTAATCATCAAAAGCAATTCTGCAGCCGAATGTATATAAGAAAAGCATTAAATCTTTTCCTTTCCTTTACCTTCTATACTTCCTGCAATACACATTTTAAAATCACAAAAAGAGGGTTAGACTAAAGAGTCTAGTGAGTTACCCTAATCATGTAATTGCAGGGTGAAGGATCACTAAAACCTTTATAAAACAACTATTCACATATATCACAAATATATGAATACACAAGAAGGTAATATCAAATCCTTTTCCACTTTCAAGCTTACCACGTAGCTATACAATCATCATCGATCTCTTCATCTCCTCAATCATATTTCTTGCCCCCGTCCTCTTCCTCTCTCTGAGCATCAGGCTGATGCATCAAAGAAGGACCTGCAAGAGAGGAAGTGTGAGCTAAATGCTCAAGGTTAGTAGAAAAGAACGGATAGGAAGATGGAACACCTGAGGGGCCATCAGTGACATCAAAAGGATTGTCACTGGCGTGAGCAAAGATGTCATCGAGAGGATGGACATCTGTATGCTGAGGAGCGTCGAGAGGAGCAACCTCAGGTMCAGTGGTGCGCGTCTCAGTATTAGGAAGGACAGTCACTGATACATTATCGACATGTATAAAGACCAAAGAAGAAGGGGAAGAGAAAATGGTCGAGAAGAGACGTGGGTGTTCAGCGATGGTGGCGCTGATATTCACACCTTCAGTGATTTGGGTCACTGAGGCGGTTGGGGTAAGTACCACTGATACGACAGTGATGGAAGAAATCACTAAAGAGCTAGGAGGGTTAGCTAAAGACGCCTCGGGGAAAAGGCTAGTTTCAATAACTGAAGACTTTTGAGAGGCTCCAGCTAGAGACGTGGCTGTCCCTTTTTTAGACTTCTTGGCTCTCTGAGGAGAACCAAGAGTTAGTTGAGAGGGTCGTTTTGAAGGGGTTTTGGTGGCTTGGCTAGACGCGGGGGGTTGACCCTTGTCGTGGCCACCTGAGCAGAAGAGGTAGTGATGGACATAATAGAAGTTAGTGCCACATCACTGTCCCTCAGCTTATGATCCAGAATCCTGGATCCAAGCTTGAAAACCTAGAGGTTTCCTTCCTTGGCGTAGAGATCTTTAAAGATCTTGGCAAACACCATTGAAAGAAACTTGGTGTAAGGCACCACCTTTTCTCGCCAGCGCTTGTTCAACTAGAGAACCAGGTCATCGAAAATGACCACAACATAATTTATATTGCGATGCTGAATCACATATACGCCTATGGTTAAGGAGATCCTAGAGGCCTAGTCCTGACCACCAGTTTTTCCACCCATGCACAGGATGAAATGAGAAAACAGGCATTGCCAGATGGCTGACATCCTGTTCTTCTCAATCTTCGTCAAGGACTTCAAAGGGGCGTTGGAGTCCTTCTACATTGGCCACTGATAGCCAATGGCGTCGAGAAACTTGATGATCTCGGCACTGGTTGGTTCTCTGTCGTAGGAGCCCTTGGGAAGACGGAGAGCAGACCTGAGAGTGGTCACACCAAAGTTCACTTTCATGTGGTTGAAAGTGAAGTTGATCTGCTCCGCTTGGCTTCCGGGACTGACTTCGACTTCAACAACTTCATCAGTGAACCAGAATTGCTGAAGAAGTTCTTTCACCATGATAGGCTCATGGTTGAGAGCGTAACCTTATGACGAATGTTTGAGGAAGTCAGCCGTGTCTTGGTAATACGCCTTTGAAGAGGGTATCTCCAACAAGGCAATGTGGTTGTTGGCCTTGATGGAGATCTCGTCGATGGAGAAGTTGACGTTCTTGACTGCCATCTGTATGTAAGAAGTAGAGCAAACAGGTTGTTAGAAATAAAACAAGAGTTTTTAGGTAAGAGTATAGTAAAAGTTTTCGACACAAGTAAAAACTTCTTTTGAAAAAAACTTTAAAAGATTAGGGTTTATCAAGTGGAATGTGTATAAAGAAACAAGATTATAACCAAGTAGGAGTTGATTGAATAATCTGTTGTTTAATGTATTAAGAGAACAAAGTTCTTAAAACAGATTAAACATGTTTCTTAAAACAGAAGATAAAGAAAAGAATGGGATATCGACCTTAGTTGTGTGAGAGAAGAGGTCGAAAGAAATTTGAAGATTTTAGAAGATACCTGCTTTGAGGAAAATTCTTGCAGAGGTTCGACTAAGAATTTTGAAAGCGTAAAGAGAAAAGTGGAGAAGTCTCATATTTATAGGTAGGAGGAGAAAGAAGAAATATGAGAGGGAAAAAGACGACGGTTCGGGAAAGTGGTTATGATGAAAAAGAAACCACGTTCTCATCCATGATTGGATGACATTAAATGAGGAAGAGTAATGAAAAAACCTTTTGCGCGTCTCAAAGCGTCGTGCATAGTAAATAAAGAATATCATCATAAAGACGGTTCATTAACTATTTTTCTTTTAAAAACAAAAGGTTTTTAAGAAAACGAAGAGTTATACAGCGTTTAATCGAAACACTAATAAGACCATTTAAAACATTTTATCACTGAAAAGAAATATTCAGTGAGTTTTAGGACATCAGTGCTAGTGATAAGAGAGTCACTGATATTGGCATTTAAAAAAACATTTTAATCACTGAAAAGAGAAAAGGTTCAGTGATCGTTTTGATTTTTAAGAGAAGTATAAAGATATACTTAGAGATGTGGTTAGTGACAAGAGAATCACTGAGACCACCTTTTAAAACATTTGTCACTGAAGATGAAAAGCTTCAATAAAGGTTTTAAGTTTAGAAAAGAGAAGAGTAATCATGCCTGAGAGAGATTAGATATATTTACTCAAAAGTTCAGTGTCAGAGATAGAGCACTGAATCATTTCATTTACCAAGTGATGCTTAATAGCTAAAGATTAATCTTCAGTGCTCAACATACCCAATTCGCTGATCAAGATGTTAAATCTTGTCTCATCAAGAGGCTTGGTGAAAAGGTCAGCGAGTTGATACTCAGTTGGAACGAAGTGAAGTTCAATATCACCATTCATAACATGATCTTTGATAAAATGATATCGGATCTCTATATGTTTGGTCTTGGAGTGAAGTACAGGGTTGTTTGCAATAGCAATAGCACTAGTGCTATCACAGTAAATAGGAACCTTTGAAAACTGAAGATCGTAGTATAGCAACTGATTTTTCATCCAAAGAATTTGGGCACAACAACTACCAACAACTACGTATTCAGCTTCAGCTGTTGATATGGATACTGAATTTTGCTTTTTTACTTGTCCAGCTCACCAATTTTCCACCTAGAAGCTGACAGCCTCCAGTGGTGCTTTTCCTATCATTTTTGCAACCTGCAAAATCACTATCTGAATAACCAATAAGGTCAAAACATGAACCTTTAGGGTACCAAAGACCCAAGTTAGGAGTTCCCTTAAGATATCTGAATATGCGTTTGACAGCGATTAGATGGGATTCCTTTGGTTCAACTTGATATGTTGCACATAAGTAAGTGTAGTACATGATATCGGGTCGGCTAGTTGTGAGATACAGCAGGGAGCCGATCATTCCTCTATAAATAGTAACATTTACAGGCTTTTCATTTGGATCCTTATTGAGAGTGAGTGGAGGAGCCATTGGAGTTTTCATAGATGAACTGTTGGATAGATCAAACTTCTTCAGCATGTCTCGAACATACTTACTTTGGTTGATAAAGATACCTTTATCTGTTTGTTTGATCTGAAGACCTAAAAAGAATGTTAGTTCTCCCATCATGCTCATATGATATTCTTTCTTCATGCGTTCAGCGAAACAAAAACATAAAGAGGGATTAGTGGAACCAAAAATAATATCATCCACATAGATTTAGACGAGAATGATGTGATCTTTAACTTTCCTAAGAAATAAGGTCTGGTCAATCTTTCCATGAGAGAATTTCTTAGAGATGAGAAAAGATGAAAGGGTATCATATCAGGCACGAGGAGCCTGCTTTAACCCATAAAGAGCTTTATCCAACCTATAGAACATGGTTTGGATACTTAGGGTCAAGGAACCCTGGAGGTTGTTCAACATAAACTTCCTCTTGAAGTTTCCCATTTAGGAAAGCGCTCATTACATCCATCTGAAAGACTTTAAAGTCTCTGTGGGCAGCAAAGGCTAGAAAGAGTCAAATTGCTTCGAGTCTAGCCACTGGTGCAAAGGTTTCATCATAGTCGATTCCTTCTTCTTGTCTATAACCCTAAGCAACAACCCGAGCCTTGTTGCGGGTCACCACACCATCTTCATCCAACTTGTTGCGATAGATCCATTTGGTGCCTATCACTGATTTGTCAGATGGACGTGGGACAAGGTACCAAAATTTGTTCCTATCAAACTTAATGAGCTCTTCTTGCATAGCAAGAACCCAACTAGTGTCAGAGATAGGATCATTGATTTTCTTGGGTTCAACTAAAGAAATAAAGTTGGCAAAGAGACATATATTACCTAGACCATGACGTGTCTTGATACCTGCATCTGGATCACCAAGAATTTGATGAATTGGATGGCTTTTAGTGCATCGCTGAGCCGATAGAAAAGTTGAGGATTCCCTTTTTAGTTTGATGAATTGGATGGCTTTTAGCCCATTTTGTTAAGGAGTTCTCACTGAAGAAAAGTTGTGAGAGATTCCCTTGTCCTCAAATAAGTTAATCATAGTATGTTTTTGAATTCAGTGTCATGATCACTTCTGATAGATCGTACTTTAACATTGTTTAGTACTTCTATCTTTTTGATGAACGAAATGATTTCTTCAAGTGCTTCATCCTTGGATCTGAGAAAGAATACCCAAGTGTACCTGGCATACTAATCAACAATGACGAGTGTAAACTTCTTTCCAGCTAGGGATTGCACGTTGACTGGACCAAAAAGATCTATATGCAATAGCTAAAGAGGCACAGTCACTCAAGAGATTTGCTTCGACATGAAGCTAGCTCTTGTATGTTTTCCTTTTTCACATGCTGAGTAAAGAGATTCCTTTGCAAAAGAGTGTTGAGGAAGACCAGTGACGAGATCATTTCTTGACAACTCACTGAGTGTCTTGAAGTTGAGATGAGATAGCCGTTTGTGCCATAGCCAGTTAATATCTGACGAGGCTTTAGAGAAGAAGCAGCTATTCTCGGTGAGAGAAGAATTCATATTGATGATGTATACATTCTCTAGACGAGAACCGGTAAGAGCAACCTTATCATCTTTGTCAAGAACGTGACATGAATTCTTTGAGAATTTAACTGTATAATATTTATCACACAGTTAAATGATGCTAAGAAGATTGTGCTTCAGTCCTTCAACATATGCAATGCGTTTGAAAGTTGTTGCATCATTGGTTAATATACCAAAACCTTTGGTATGTCCTTTTCCATTTCCTCCAAAGGTTACGGAAGGTCCTCTTTCTTCTTTGAAATGATTTAGAAGGGACTTGTCTCCAGTCATATGTCTTGAACATCCGCTATCAAAGATACCATATGCTTTTGACATCCTGTACAAGGAAACAAAATAAGAATGCTATTGGTACCCAGCTATTGGGGTCCAGCTTTGTTAGAGGCTTCATCCTATGATGCTGAAGAACCAACATCAGTATATGGCATCACCGAACCTGAAGAGGTTTGAGTGGAGAAAGGAACAACCTCTAACACTACTAAGGTAGTTTCAGTGGAAATCTTCCCTGACCCTGACGAAGAGGTTTCAGTATAGGAACTACAACATCTGACACTGAAGATTTTTCAGCAGGAGTTGTCTTCGCTGAGCATGAAGAAGAGGCTTCAACGACTTTCTTCACCTTGGATGCTTATGCAGCCTTTGTGGATGATTTCACCTTGGTTGATTTCTCAGCCTTGGCTACTTTTTTACCCTTAGCTGGTGAACCAGCTTTGGCGGCAGAAGGACACTTGCTGGCAATATGTGTTTTCTCACCACAGTGTTTACACTTCCTAAAGCTGAGAGTAGCTTTAGGGCCAGGAAGTATCAGACTAGAARCGSGACCAGCTCCAAGGATTCCCTTCTCATTGGTTCTAGGAGGAACCTTTGAGGAATTGGATTCCTTAGGTGAAAAGTGCACCTTGAGTTGTGACTTGGATTTCTGATGGGATTAAGATTTCCTAGTCCCTGAAGAGGAAGAAGCTTTACAAGCTGAAGGAATAGACCTTGATCTATTAGACTTGTTAGACTTCTTGGGAATGGATGTCGTGACAACGGTTTTACCTTTGTCTTTGCACCCAAAACTCGAAGGAGTTCCTTCAAGATGACCCTCAGTAAAAGAAGAAGACTGAGAGGAAGAATAATTGGGAATAGAAGAGACGAAGGTGCCACACTTGAGCATGGACCTGTCTGTAACACATTCTTCCTGATCATAGGAGAATCCTAGACTAGTCGCTATCTTGGCGGGAATCTGAGCGTTAATGATCTCAGAGGCCTTGATGGAAGCTTTACACCACCCTTCAATGGTCGCTTTCTCGACCTTGAGTTCAGCGATTTCTCGCTCATGCTCAGTGATAGCCTTCTCACGTTCAACAGTGATGGCTTGGCGTACAATAACTTGATCATTAAGATTTTCCTCGACTGAGGTCAGTTCTTTGATCTTAGAATGTCAAATATTCAATTGCTCTTGAAGATCAAGGTTAAGCATTTCAGCTTTCGATTTGCCATTGAGGGCATTGTAAAGGTCAACCGTCAGCGTATCCAGTGCAGAAAGACTGAAAGAAGAAGAGGGTTAATTCAGGAAACATACCTGAGTAGAAGAAGAAGAAGGCTCAGAGGAAGTAGATGCTTCTAAAGATCCTTCATCTGTATCTATGGCCATCAAGCATATATAGGCTGTATCCTCTTCATTTAAGGATGATTCATTGGATGACTTAACCCAGTCATGTTCTTCAGTAATAAGGCCTTTAGCCTTTCGCTGGTTGTTCTTCATCTTACTGTACTTCTCCTTCAGTTTTGAATATTTCTCATCTTTGGTCCTGAAGGAGGAAGGAGCTTTGGAAGATGGCGTCGTAGTCTTCTTTGATCTGCATTCACTTGCAAAGTGTCTGGGCCGCTGACAGTTGTAGCAGACAGCTGAAGCCTTGTCTATTCTTTCAGACTTTGGCTTTTCCCTGAGGGACAGCTGAGGAGATCTACGAAAGTTACTCTTACTAGCGAACCTCATAAATGACTTAGTCAGGAGTGCCAAGGACTTATCAAAAACTGTTAAATCAGATTCCGGGATATCCTTAGAGATAGAAGAGTCTATCTCCATGATAACAACGGGAGGAAGAGAAGAGACAAAAGGAGTAGAAGATGTTTCAACTGAAGAAGCTTTAGAGATCAAAGCCAAAGGAGAGCTTTTCATTTCCCTGGATTCTTTTACAAGATTCCTTTTCAGTTGACGAGATTGCTCATGGTTAAGCAAAATCCCGTATAAAGTAGAAAGAGAAAGAGWGKACATGTCATTGGACATCTTGAGACACATGGAAAAGGTGTCCCAAGACTCAGGAAGACATTCTATAAACTTGGTTAAAGTTTCAGAATTAGAATATTCCCTGCCGACAACCCTAAGATCAATAAGAAGGCAGTTAAATCTTTGATGTACTTCAGACAGCATCTCAGACTTTCCATAAAGAAAGCTTTCATACTGTCTTACTAGATTGATCTTTCTGGTTTCTTGAACCTGAGTGGTTCCTACATATTGGACACCACGTGTGTCCCACATGGATTTAGAAGATTTGAGTTTCATCACTGAGTGATAAATCTCATCAGAAAAAGATATAGCTATTATAGACCGAGCACGCGTGCCTATAGCTATTTTCTTCTTGTCTTCATCGCTTAATTGATGTAGGAGCTTTGGAATATGCCGTTCAGGAATCGCGGCAGTCGTAGCTGTTGCTGGAACAGCCAGAGCAATAGCAAATAGAATATATTGTCCATTTTCTATATAATGTGGAATTTCAGAATCCACACCTTCAAGAAAGAGGGACATCCGGTTCTTCCAGAGACTAAAATTGTCACGGACAAACCGGGGAGGTTTGGCAAGAGAGCCATTGTCTTGTGTGTGTGTGTTTGTAATTTGTAAAGCCGTTTGTAAGCGGTAAAGTTATCTAAAAAAAGAGATAAAGTAATACTGAAAACAGCTAAACAGAAAGAGAGAAGAAATCACTGCTCTGATACCACTTGTTGGTCCCTTAAGGGTCTACAAGAGTAGTAAAACAGTTTGTAAAGGGGGGGGGGATGAATACAAACACAATATTTTTCAAATTTAAAATATATATTGATAAAGAAGATCAATACAGATTTTATAAGATTGTTTGTGGAAAGATAAGGTAATAAAAACCTATCTAAACAATCTTTGGTTACACACGAGTTCTTAGCAAATAAGAAAAGAAATGTTGTAAAGAGAAGATCCTTTACTTAAGCTAGAAAATGCTTGAAGTAAGAATTAGGTTTAGAGAGTGAGTTGCGCGCACTCTACATGGAGAAGAAACACTTTTATTTATACCTAGTGCATTAAATGTTCATTTAATGCAATATGGTAGGGATAGAGTGCGTGTCAAGCCTTAAGAGGAAGGTTTGTCCTTTGCTATAGTGAATAGTACAAAAAGCACTATTCATGAGCAGACATCCTTACCTAAAATTGGTGGACAATAGAGTCGACTAGTCGGCTCCGCTACCATACCAACTTTCATAAGGGTATGGGTTTGTCCTTTGTGTGCATAAGGACAAGACAACAACAGTCGTGCTAAGCAAGCTTCCTTTGATCGCTGAATGCTGGAATGACCTGAAGGTCTCTTCAGCATTCATTGAGGCTTGAGCAGTCTTCACACATTTGTAGACAGACTTGTAATCACTGAGTACCGCTTCAGATCACGTACTCGTTAGTCTCTAATATTTAGTTTCAGTCTTTGATATTTGCTGAAGGTTATTTGGTGTGGGTGCTGTCTTCTTGAAGTATCGCTGTCTCTAATTGATTTACAGTACAAGTTCTTCAGCGATCACTGAACAGACTCAGTGATGATCGCTGAAACTAAAAAGATAGAAACATAAATACAACGTATAAGTGAAAAGGGATTAACATCAAATCACTGAGAGAGAGGATCAACCGAAACAATCTCTTGCCATTCTATAAGACTTGACCAAAACATTTTAGGCATCTAGTATGTTCTTTAATTATTGTATAATCTCAACATCAAGGCAATCAGAATTTGATGTAGACTCTTCTTTTTGTTCACTAATTACATCATAAAAAATATAAAATTAAAGTAACCATTAATATAACCATATTTGGGAATTCAAATAAATTTATTAAGAAGTATTAAGGATGAATATATACCGAAAAGAACTGTGTCTATTTGAAACTTCATTCTTAGTATCATATATGTATAGTTGAGAGAATTTTTGTTTGGATCCATTTGGTGGTAAAAGACTGCTCATTCTATGGTAATTTTGACCGTTAAGCCTGTATATGTATGGAACATTACCACTATTAATGAATGAATCAACTTTCCCACCCATTGAGGTAAATGAGAACATTGAATTATAACGACGAATGTACTTCATGAAGTACTTGCTTTTTGAATCTTCACAACGAAAAAGATTTACATAAGCTGTAGACATTGCTTTTTCTTTGGGAAGCTCAACTTTGCCGTAAAGACAACAAAGTGAATAACTTGTTTTCATGCCACATTTTTTTCCTCTAAGACCTTCATCTCTCCATAATTTTGCATGACAGCATTCACAGATAAATGTTTTATCACCGTGATCCAAGTACTCTGTTTAATAATATATTTTTCAAATATTATAATAACTTGAAGAATAATAATTACTTTTAATTGTGAAACAATTGATTAATCAAAGGTTACCTTCATATATTTCTGCAATTCTGTTTGTAGGTTGTTGATCATTTAATTCTTCATCTGATGTGAGGTCAATTATGGGTATATCAGATACATTTACAGTCTTCTTTCATAATCTATGTTGTTCTACCGATAACTTCAACATGGAAGAAGTTTGCTCTATTGTCGATGAAGTGATTGATGTCATGGCATTAAAAGACAAGTATTTACAGGAAGACTGCCTGTTTCAAATAAAATTTTTACGTAATTTGAAACATGTGTTAGAATACAAATTGTAATGGAGTCATTATATTAACAATGAGATGTTTAACAAATTATACATATCATTGGAACTATCAGATAATGGACTTCTGATAGTTATATTTAAAAGAGAATATTGAATGCTTGTATGTTCATACTGACGATATGTATTTGGGTCCATATTTTCATTATGATACGGATTTTTTGCTCTTAGATGAAGATCTTAATCGCATATCAGAAATCGGGATATCATCTGTAAATGAAACAGAAAATGATAATGAAAAAATTACCTTCAAGTTGTTATTTGAAGAGATAATATTTCCATCATTGAACATCATATTAAAAACTCTGTTGATTGAAATACCTTCAGTGTTTGATGACATAGACTTGAATGACTGTATACCATTATTCAAAACTATCTTTCTAAATTTTCTCCTTTCTTAGCATCCATGGAATCCATGTTTTAGATAGATCTGTAAAAAAATAATTCCTTTAATAAGAAAAGAGTACATGAAGTCATTTGATGAGAAATCATTAGAAACAACAATAATAAGAAAATGGATGTAGTTAATTAGTTCTCTTAGACATACGATTCTTATTGTAGTAGGAAACCGAACATGTTTGTAAGGACAATAATTTTATAAGAAACAGACCTTTACATCGAAGAGGCAGTTTTGCAAACTGTAATGTACACGTGTGAATGGTACTATAGTAAGTCAACTGCTTTCCAGACTTTTGTTCAGAATTGTGTACCCAGAGAAAAAAATTCTACATAGTTTGACTTCAGCGATATAGTCACTAAATAACTATGAACTATAACTCTGAATGATGTTTATTCAGACTTGTACTCTTGAAATAAAAGTTTATACTTCATAGTAAGAAAAAAAAATTAGTAGGAGTAACAGTCAATAGTACAGAGTGAGTAACTATGAAATTTATTTATTTACATTTTCTTTGAATGAGAATGCAAATTTCAGACTTAATAACTCTCAAATATGCATATATGTATCTCTGGATTGTGGTGATTAGGAGTAAGACTTTGCAGGCTAGTTGTATGGGAACCAAGTCTAAAGTGTAACCCCGGAGGAAAAGAGTTTAGAGTTTAGATGTAGTGGAAATTAACTCTGACAAGGACTCTGAAGATCAGGAGTTCAGATGAACTTGTCTTAATTTGTTGGATACCTCGGGAGAACAACTTACCAGAGTTGTCCAATAAGTCTGTCAAACAACAGGGCAAACTTATTTCCTAAGTCTGGAAAATGTCTACAACTCTGGAAAGTAAAATACCATATATGTGGAGAAACTCTGTAGTCAACGGAGTTATAACTCTGAAGTGTATAAATCCAGAGATGAGAATTGTTAAGAAAAGCAGATTGCATAGTTGATATAAGGATAGAAATTTAATGTACATTATAGTTGTGGAGAACAACATATGAGAGTTGTCCAATAAGTGTAAAACAACAGATCAGACTTATTTCCTAAGTCTGGAAAATGTCTCACTCTGGAAAGTAAAATACCAGATGTCGAGTAGCTCTTTAGTCAACAGAGTTATAACGTTGAAGTGTATAAATCCAGATATGGGAATTGTTTGGAAAAGCAGACTGCATAGTTGATATAAGGATGGAAATTTATTGCACATTATAACTGTGTAAAACAACATACCATAGTTGTCTAATAAGTCTGTAAAACAACCGATCAGACTTATTTCCTAAGTCTGGAAAATTTCTATAACTTTGGAAAGCTAAAAACCGGATATGTCGAGAAACTCTGTACTCAACAGAGTTATAACTCTAAAGTGTATAAATCCAGAGATGTTAATTATTCGGAAAAGCAGACTGCATAGTTGAAGTTTCTACATTGATCATTACCATAACAAAGGAACAACCATCATGCATACTTATAATTCAACATAATTCTAACTTGACATTACTTCAGATTTCGAAGTCTGAATCTGAATATTCAAAGGTAAATTCCGATTCAGTATTTTGGTTCTATTATGAAACTAAATCCCATTTAATAAGGAAATCAGTTAAAAACGGAAAAAATTAATTATTCAATTAACAGATTTAAAAATAGTAATTAAAACATGGTAGGAAGAGAGTGATGCACCCACAAATCGATGCAAATTGGAAAGGGCATAAACTTATTTCAAACTTTAGGGGGTCATTTCAACCGTCACTTTCAAAATTCTATATATATCACCTATATATGGCCTTACGGTTTCCAATACATCCCATCCCACATCCAGTCTCTCTCTTTCTCTTTATATACACACACACACACATATTCTTCTGTATGTGCAGATTAATTATATATGAAAGAATATTAGGGTTTGTAGGACGAAGAAAACAAAGTCAATGGTCTGTTCAGAAAAGGAGACAAGTAGTGGTTTGTGAGGGACATTGCATGGCTCGATGCATTCACTCTTTTTCTTATGATATTGTATAGAAGGGTGATTGTATCGGACCAGGCTTCATTCCCTTCAAATCCTTTTGTAATAATCACATGGCTAATAAGGTATTACCGGATGAGTTAATATCAGAAAATAGAATGTTTAATATTTATATGTTCTTCATTTGTATAACTCTTTTCAACTTTCATTTTAGTGCTTTGAAGATGTTTGGTTTTTCTGGGTTTTAGAAACAGAAGGAAAGAGATGTGTAATTTGCTGATATTAATTTCAATATATTCATATAATGTTGGAACACATTTTCCATAAGAACTTGTCTTAATTTTCATATATCTATAATACTTGTTTTAATGCATAAGGGAAATACATTTATGCATAAAGACTTAAAAGTCTTATTGATCCTCTCTCTCAGTGATTTAATGATAATTCCTTTTATCCTATACGAAGTATTTTTGTTTCTGTCTTTTCAGTTCCAGTGATCTGCACTGAGTCTATTCAGTGATCGCTGAAAAACTTGTATTATAAATCCAATCAGCAACAACGATACTTCAAGAAGACAACACTCACACCAAAGAACCTTCAGCAAATGTCGAAGACTGAAATGGAAGATTAGATACTCGCGAGTACGTGATCTGAAGCGGTATTAAGAGATTATAAGCCTGTCTACATATGTGTGAAGACTGCCCAAGCCTCAGCGAATGCTGAAGAGACTTTCAGGTTATTCCAGCATTCAGTGATCAAATGAAGTTCGCTAAGCACGACTGTTGTTGTCTTGTCCTTATACACACAAAGGACAAACCTATACCCTTTCTAAACGTTAGTACGCTACGGAGCCGACTAGTTGACTTTATTACCCACCAACTTTGTGAAAGGATATCTGCTCATGAATAGACTTTTGTACTATTCACTGTAGCAAAGGACAAGCCTTCCTCTTAAGGCTTGACACGCATTCTAACCCTACCATGTTGCATTAAATGTGCATTAATGCAATAGGTATAAAGAGATGTGTTCTATCTCCATGCAGAGATACACTCTAAACCTAAACCTTACTATGAGTTTTCTCGCGCTTAAGTAAAAGAACTTATTTTCTTCTAATTCTTTAACAACAAATCTTTTCTTATTTGTTAAGATTTAGTGTGTAAACTTAAGATTGCTTAGATAGGTTTTCTTGCCTTATCTTTCTGCAAACAATCTTGTAAAATCTATATTGATCTTCTCTTATCAATATATATTTTAAATTTGAAAATACTGTGTTTGTGTTCATCCCCCCTTCTACAAACTGTTATACACATCTTGTAAACCCTTACGGGACCAACAAGTGGTATCAGAGCAGTGTTCTTTCTTTTCTAGTTGTTTAGTTGTTTTTCTGTATTACTTTATCTTCTTCTCTAGATAATATTACTACTTTTAAATGGCTTTGCAAAACACAAACACACACGTTCAAGACAATGACTCTCTTGCCAAACCTCTCCGATTCATTCGAGACAACTTTAGTCTATGGAAGAATCAGATGTCCCTCTTTCTGGAAGGTGTGGATCCTGAAATTCCACACTATATAGAAATGGACCATATGTACCATTTGCTATTTCACCGGCTGTTCCTGCAAAATGTACGACTACCGCGATTCCTGAACGACAGATTCCAAAGCTCCCTCATCAGTGGAGTGATGAAGATAAGAAGAAAATAGCTATAGACACTCGCACTAGGTCTATAATAGCTATGTCTCTTCCTGATGAGGTTTATCACTCAGTGATGAAACTCAGGACTTCTAAAACCATGTGGGACACTCTTTGTGTTCAATATGAAGGAACCTCTCAGGTTCAAGAATCAAGGAAGATTAATTTAGTAAAGCAATATGAAAGCTTTCTCCATGGAAAGACTGAGACATTGTCTGAAGTACATCAACGTTTTAATTGTCTTCTTATTGATCATAGGACTGTAGGCAAGGAATATTCCAACTTTGAAACTTTAAATAAGTTTTTGGAATGTCTTCTTGAATCTTGGGACACCTTTTCCATGTGTCTTAAGATGCCCAATGACATGTCTCTCTTTCTCTCTATGGGATTTTGCTTAATCATGAGCAATCTCGTCAGCTGAAGAGGAATCTAGTCAAAGATTCTAGAGAAATGAAAAGCTCTCCGTTAGCTTTGATCTCTAAAGATGCTTCAGCTGAAACCCCTTCTTTTTCTTCATCTCTTCCTCTTGTTGTAATTACAGAGTTAGACTCTGCTAACTCTGAGGATATACCAGAATCTGATCTTGCAAATTTTGATGAATCCCTGGCGCTATTGACTAAATGTATTAGGAGATTCGTCAGCAAGAGCAACTACCGCAGATCTCCTTTGATGACCATTAAGGAAAAGCCAAAGTCTGACAAGATAGACAAGGCTTCAGCAATCTACAATTGTCATCGTACCAGACATTTTGCAGGTGAAAATGCAGATCAAAGAATACTGCAACGCCATCTTCCAAAACCCCATCCTTCTTTAGGTCTAGGGATGACAAATACCTGAAACTGAAGGAGAAGTATAAGAAGATGAAGAATCACCAGCAAAAGACAAAAGGTCTTATCGCTGAAGAGCATGATTGGATTGATTCATCTGATGAATCATCATCTGATGAGGAAGATACAACCTATCTTGGCTTGATGGCTAAGAATGTCAAAGAAGAAGCTTCAGAGACATCTACTTCAACTGAACCATCAACCTCTTCTACTGCTCAGGTATGTATCCTGAATGAACCTTCTTCTTCTTCTAGCCTATCCACACTAGACACATTGACGGTAGATCTTTACAATTCCCTCAATGGCAAATCAAAACCAGAAATGCTTAATCTTGATCTTCAAGAACAGTTGAAAATTTTCCATTCTAAGATCAAGGAGCTAACCAAGGTTGAAGAAAACCTAAAAGATCAAGTCATTGGAAACCAAGCCATCACTATTGAACACAAAAAGGCTATTGTTGAGCGTGAGCGAACAATCGTTGAACTCAAGGCTGAGAAGGCTACCATTGAAGGGTGGTGCAAAGCCTCTATCAAAGCCTCTGAGATCATCAACACTCAGATCCCGGCCAAGATAAAGACTGGTCTAGGATTCTCCTATGATTAGGAAGAATGTGTCACTGACAGGTCCATGCTTAAGTTTGGTACTTTTGTCTCTTCCATTCCTGACACTTCTTCCTCTCAGTTCTCTTTTACTGAGAATCATCTTAATGGAACTCCTTCGAGTTCAGGTTGCAAAGACAAAGGTAAATCCATTGTCACATCACCTCTTCCTAAGATCAAGGTGTATTCCTTCAGCTTGTAAACCTTCTTCTTCAGGGACTAGAAAATATGAATCCTCTCAGAAATCCAAGTCTCAGCTCAAGGTGAATGATTCACCTAAGGACTCCAAAGCCTCAAAGGTTCCTCCAAGAAGTAATGAGAAGGGAATCCTTGGAGCTGGCCCCTCTTCTAATCTGGTACTTCCTGGCCCTAAAGCTACCTTCAACTTTAGAAAGTGTAAACACTATGATGAAAATACACATATTGCCAGCAAGTGTCCTTCTGCCGCCAAGGCTGGTTCACCGGCTAAGGGCAAGAAAGTAGCCAAGGCTGAGAAATTAACCAAGGTGAAATCCTCCACTAAGGCTGCAAAAGCAACCAAAGTGAAGCAAACCAATGGAGCCTCTTCCTCAGGCTCAGTGAAGACGACAACTGCTGTTAAGTCTTCAGTATCAGACGTTGTAACTCCAACCACTGAAGCCTCTTCATCAGGCTTAGTGAAGACTTCCACTGACTCTTTCTTACTAGTGTCAGAGGTTGTTCCTCTCTCCACTCAAACCTCTTTAGTTGTAGTGATGCCATCTGTTGACGCTGGTTCCTCAACACCAGTGGATGATGCCTCTTACAGTGTTGGACCCCAATAGCTGGGTGCCAATAGCATTTTTAAAATGTTCCTTTGTCCAGGACTTCAAAGGCATATGGTATCTCGATAGTGGATGCTCAAGGCATATGATTGGAGACAAATCCCTGCTAATTCATTACAAGGAAGAAAGAGGACCTTCCGTGACCTTTGGTGGAAACGGAAAAGGATATACCAGAGGTTTTGGTATATTAACCAATGGTGCAACCACGTTCAAGAGAGTTTCATATGTTGAAGGATTGAAGCACAACCTCCTGAGCATCAGTCAACTGTGTGACAAAGACTACATAGTAAAATTCTCAAAGAATTCATGTTGCATCTTCGACAAAGATGATAAGGTTTCCTTGACCGGTTCTCGCCTAGAGAATGTATATATAATCAATATGAATTCTACTACCACTGAGAATAGTTGTATATTCTCTAAAGCCTCATCAGACATCAACTGGCTATGGCACAAATGACTCTCTCATCTCAACTTCAAAACACTCAGTGAGCTGTCAGGAAATGATGTTGTCATTGGTCTTCCTCAGCACTCCTTTGTAAAGGAATATCTTTGCTCAACATGTGAAAAAGGGAAACACATAAGAACTAGCTTTAAGTCAAAGAAAATATCTTCAGTGAATGCGCCTCTTCAGCTACTGCACATGGATCTCTTTGGTCCAGTCAACATGCAATCCATTGCTGGAAAAAAGTTTACACTCGTCATAGTTGATGAGTATTCCAGGTACACTTGGGTCTTCTTCCTCAGATCCAAAGATGAGGCACCTGAAGATATCATTTCGTTCATCAAGAAAATAGAAGTACTTAAAAACATCAAGGTACGATCTATTAGAAGTGACCATGGTATCGAATTCAAAAACAATACTATGGATAACTTCTTTGAGAACAAGGGAATTTCTCACAACTTTTCTTCAGTGAGAACTCCTCAGCAAAATGAGGTAATTGAAAGGAGAAATCGAACAATCATAGAGGCTGCTCGATCAATGCTCAGCGAATCCCATCTCCCTACTCAATTCTAGGTTGGAGCTGTCAACACCGCTTGTTTCACTCAAAATCAGTCGCTGATTGTAAAGAGGTTCAAGAAGACATCTTATGAACTTTTTCATTGAAGAAAGCCTTCTATAAGCTTTCTACATATTTTTGGTTGTACTTGTTACATTCTTAACAATCACGACCAACTTGGAAAGTTTGATCCCAAAGCTGATGAAGGAATATTTCTTGGATATTCTTCAGTATCCAAAGCCTTCAAAGTATTCAACTAACGAAGACAGACGATAGAAGAAACTATCCATGTCACCTTTGACGAATCTCAATGAGCTAATTCAAAACCCATCTTCAATGATGATGATGAATTAGAAACCTGGATGTTCTCTCACTATGGACAACCGGAAGGTTCCTACAGTGCTCCTCTCTACACTGAAACCTCTGAAGCTGAAGATGATCCACTTATCATTCCAGTTACAGCTAGTTATTCCAACGCATCTTCTTCAGAGATCACTGCCGTGCCCATTAGCTGTATTCCTCGTTTTACTTCAAACACTGATTAATCAGTGAATGAAATGCCTTCAGTATCTGAACCTGTTTTAGTCGCTGAATCTGAGGCTCCTTTAGCAATAGTTCCTATTGCTGAAGACAATGTAGCTAAAGCCTCATCTTTTATTCCTAAACTTAATTATTCAGATGATATTCCTCTACCGGCTCAGTAATGGACTCGAGACCATCCAATTCATTAAATTCTTGGGGATCCAGATGCAGGTATCAAGACTCATCGCGGTTTAAGTAATCTGTCTCTTTGTCAACTTTCTTTCTTTAGTTGAACCCAAGAAAATCAATGATGCTATCTCAGACCCTAGTTGGGTCCTTGCCATGCAAGAGGAGCTCATTGACTTTGATAGAAAGAAAGTATGGTATCTTGTCCCATGTCTTTCTAACAAAACAATGATAGACACTAAATGGGTTTATCGCAACAAGTTGGATGAGGAAGGTGTGGTAACCCGCAACAAGGCTCGACTCATTGCTCAGGGTTATAGACAAGAAGAAGGGATCGATTATAACAAAACTTTCGCACCAGTGGCTAGACTCGAAGCTATTCGACCCTTTCTAGCCTTTGCTGCCCATAGAGACTTTAAAGTCTACCAAATGGATGTAAAGAGCGCTTTCCTAAATGGAAAACTTCAAGAGGAAGTTTATGTTGAACAACCTCTAGGGTTTTTTGACCCTAAGTATCCAAACCATGTTTATCGTTTGGATAAGGCTCTTTATGGGTTAAAACAGGCTCCTCGTGCCTGGTATGATACCCTTTCCTCATTTCTCATCTCTGAGAAATTTGTTCATGGAAAGATTGATCAGACCTTATTTCTTAGGTAAGTTAAGGGTCACATCATTCTAGTCCAAATTTATGTCGATGATATTATATTTGGTTCCACTAATCCCACTTTGTGTTTTCGGTTCGCTGATCGCATGAAGMAAGAATAGCAGATGAGCATGATGGGAGAACTAACTTTCTTTTTAGGCCTCCAAATCAAACAATCAGATAAAGGTGTCTTTATCAGTCAAAGTAAGTGTGTTCGTGACATGCTGAAAAAGTGTGATTTATCAAACAGTTCATCTATGAAGACTCCAATGGCTCATCCACTCTCTCTTAACAAGTATCTAAATAGAAAGCCTACAAACGTAACTGTTTATAGAGGAATGGTTGGCTCCCTGTTGTATCTAACAGCTAGTCGATCAGATATCATGTACTCTACCTGCTTATGTGCACGATATCAATCTGAACCTAAGGAATCCCTTCTGATTGCTGTAAAACGCATCTTCAGATATCTTAAGGGAACTCCTAACATGGGTCTCTGGTACCCTAAAGGTTCAAATTTTGACCTAATAGGTTACTCGGATAGTGATTTTGCAGGTTGCAAAATTGATAGGAAAAGCACCACTGGAGGCTGTCAGCTTTTAGGTGGGAAGTTGGTGAGTTGGACAAGCAAGAAGCAAAACTCAGTGTCCACATCAATAGCTGAAGCTGAATATGTTGCCGCTGGTAGTTGTTGTGCTCAAATCCTTTGGATGAAAAACCAGCTGATGTACTATGATCTTCAGTTTTAAAAAGTTCCTATCTATTTTGATAGCACTAGTGCTATTGCAATTGCAAATAATCCTATACTTCACTCCAAGACCAAACATATAGAGATCCGATATCATTTTACCGGAGATCATGTTATGAATGGTGACATTGAACTTCACTTCGTTCCAACTGATTACCAGCTCGCTGACCTTTTCACCAAGCCTCTTGATGAGACAAGATTTAAAATCTTGATCAGCAAACTAGGGATGCTAAATGCTGAAGAATAATCTTCAGCTATTAACATCCTTCAGTAAGTGAAATGATTTAGTGCTCTATCTTTGACACTGAACTCTTTAGTAAATGTATCTATTCTCTCTAAGGTATGATTACTTATTTCTTTTTCTTAAAAACTTAAAACCATCACTGAAGCTTTTCTTCTTCAGTGACAAAAATGTTCTAAAAGTTTGTTTCAGTGACTCTTTGATCACTGACCATATAAATAAGTATATTTCTCTTATACTTATTGTTTGTTAAAAATAAAATGATCACTGAATCTTTCCTATTCAGCGATTCAATTTTTTTAAAATGCCAGGATCAGTGATTCTTTTATCACCGACACTGAAGTCTTAAAAACTATCACTGAAGCCTCTCTTCTTCAGTGAACAAAATGTTTAAAAGGTCTTTTCAGTGTGTCTTTCAACACTAAATGACTCTTCATTTTCTTAAAAACCTTTTCGTTTTTAAAAGAAATAGTTAATGAACCGTCTTTATGACGACATTATTTATTTACAATGCGCAACGCTTTGAGACGCGCAAAAAGGTACTGTCATACGCCATCTCATTAAAGGCCATCCTTTCATGGATGAGAACATGTCATTTCCTCATCATGGCCCCTTTCCTCAGCCGTCGTCTTTTTTTCTCTCATATATTCTCTCTCTCCTCCTACCTATAAATATGAGATTTCTCCTTCACTTTTCTCTTTACGCTTTCAAAAATTCAAAGACAAACCTCTACCGATATACAAAGCAAGATCTTCTCTCACATTCCTTCTACGACCTTTCTCTCTAAACAACTTAAGGTCAAAATTTTCTTTTCTTGTTCTTCTATTCTTTTAAGAAATGTATTTAATATATTTAAGAACTTTGTTCTTTTAAAACTTTAAACATTAATGATTACTAGTTGCGTACCCGTGCAATGCGGCGGGAGCCATGAATTTTAACGATTTTGAAGTTTCATTGGTTTTATAAGATAAGATTTAACGATGATATAAGTTATACTTGGTCTTTACATATTAATACAATTTGAATAAATAAGAGTTATGGTTCCAATTACAGATTATCAATGAAAAAATTTGTATGAAAGTTTAAAATCCAATATATTTAAAATCCAACATATTTAAACGCCTCCACAAATGTATTCGCACCAAGAGCAAAGAACAAAGAAACTTGAGTTTTAAGATAAACACTCAAAACCAATAAAGAAAACTACAAATTGACAGATCATAAGCCATGAAAAGACAAAAAAAGATGGGTTTTAGAATGAAATTTCAACTGCTTACCCTCTTTCTTGTCCAGAAACTCAGATTAAGGTTGAATTAATAC
>NW_020200598.1:187762-191893 GCF_001531365.2 Cynara cardunculus var. scolymus
GAAGGTATTAACGAGACGATTATAATGGTGTAACTTGTTAAAATAAAAATGTATTTTTTAAACATGTTTTAATTGATATACGATTATGTATGTTAATTTGATAAAGGTTTAAAATGAAACATTTAAAAGTAAAGGACATAAAGTAAATTAATTAATTAATTATAAGGGTATAAAATGTAAATTTAAAATTATAATTAAAAAAAATTGGTTGTGAGAGGGTGAGTGTATGTGAGAAAAGGTGGGAGAGAAAAAGTGAAAAAATGAAAAAGTAAAAAAGTAAGCATAAAGGGTATTTTGGTCATTTAGAATTTTAAGACTTTTAAGATTTTTCCTAAATTTGCTTAATAAGATAGTATAGATAAACTCAACTTTTTACTTGGTTATAATCACATTTCTTCAAAACACACTCTACTTGAAAAACCCTAATGTTTCTTCAAGGATTTTTCAAAAGAAGTTTTTCTTGATTCAAAAACTTATCTATACACATATCTTGGTTATCTATTAAACTATTTTTTCTATTCTTTTTCTCATTAAAAACAGATGGTTGCCAAGAATGTCTGATTCACCGTCAATGAAGTGTCCTTCAAGGCCAACAACCTTGTTGCCTTGTTGGACATCCCTTCGAACAAGGCGTTCTACCAGGAAGAGGCTGACTTCCTTAAACAGTCGTCACTTGCATTTTCCCTCAACCATAAACTTGTGATGGTTAAGGAGGTTCTGCAACAATTCTAGTTCACTGTTGAGGTGGTCAATGTTGAAGACAAGCATGGCCGCCAAGTTGAGCAAATCAACTTCACTTTCAACCGCATGACTGTGAAGTTTGGCGTGAACACCATGAGGACCGCTTTTTGCCTCCCCAAAGGCTCCTTCGATAGTGAGCCCACAACAGCCGAGATCATTCAATGTCTCGATGCCATTGGCTATCAATGGCCAATGAAGGACTCAAATGCTCCCATGAAGTCTTTATCGAAGATCGAGAAAAATAGGATGTCAGCGATCTGGAAATACATGTTTTCTCACTTCATCCAGTCCATGGGTGGAAAGACTGGAGGTCAAGACCAAGCCTCTATGATTGCCTTGATGATTGGTGTTTCTATGATTCAACGTCACAATATAAATTATGTTGCAGTCATTTTCAATGACTAGATGCAAAAGCTGAACAAGCGCTAGGGAGAAAAGGTGGTGCCTTACACCAGGTTCCTTTCCATGGTCTTTTCTAAGATCTTTGGAGAAAAATACTCCAAGGAAGGAAAACTTTAGGTGTGTAAGCTTGGATCCAGGATTCTGGATCACAAGTTGAGGGATGAAGATGTTGCACTCTCTTCTATAGTGCCCTTCACTCCCTCCTCTCCTCAGGTGGTCAAGACAAGGGAAAACCCCCCACGTCTAGCCCATCCACCAAAACCTCCTCCAAATGACATTCACAACCAACTCTCGGTTCACCTCAGAGAGCCAAGAAGGCGAAAAATGGGATAGCCACATCACTGGCTAAAACCTCTCGACTGGTTTTAGCTATTGAAACTAGCCTTAACCCCGAGACACCTTTAGCTAACCCTTTGAGCTCTTCAATGATCTCTCCAATCACTGTCGTATCAATGGCACATACCCTAACCGCCTCAGTGACCCAAATCACTGAAGGTGTGAATATCAGCACCACCATCGCTGAACACCCATGTCTCTTCTCAACCATTTTCTCCTCTCCTCTTTCCTTGGTCTCTACGCGCATTGACGACTCATCAGCAAATGTCCTTCCTGATGCTGAAACACACACCATTGGACCTGAGGTTGCTCATTTCGAGGCTCCTCAGCATACAGATGCCCATCCTCTCGAGGACATCTTTGAGCATGCCAGTGCCAATCCTTAGAATGTCATTGATGGCCCCTCAGGTCCTTCTTCTGCGCCCTAGTCTATGGACGTAGAAGAGAAGGAAAAAGTCGAGGAAGAGAAGGAAGAAGATGGCAAAGATGACGCCATTGACGAAAAAGATGACGAGGATTATGACATGGCATCAGATGTCAAGCTTCTTCTCCCAGCCGTCGATATCGTCTTCTGCAAGATGGCCAAAGTTCATCGAGAGATGCTTCTCAAGGCCGATCTTGATGCGCACCTCTCAGCTATTAAAGCTGATGTTCAAGAAGTAAGGAATCATCTCTTGACTTTACAAGAGGCTGTTCGAATCAATGCTGAAGCCGTTGCTGTTCTATCCAGCAAGGCTGATGATGCTCAGGCTTAGTCTCTTCAACAGGCGGAACTTTTTCAGCAGATCCTGGATGTTGTCCGTCAACCAGCTCCAGTAATCCCACCTTCCTTCTCTGCTGATGACCACGCTCAGCTCTATGAGACGCGTGAAGCAACGACAACTCTAGCCTGTGCTCTGTCACGGCTAGAGGAAATGATGGTTCCCCAGCATCAGCGCTTGGACGAACTCTATGGCTTATACTCCCAAGTCTTAGCCAGAGAGGAGGAGATGAGTCCAACGCTGCTGGACCATCTGCTGCTCCAGCAATCCTTGATGCTGAAGTTGAAGCCCTAGAGCTGAAGTTGAAGCTGAGGTTGCCCAAGCTATTCTGACCTCCGGTGAAGCTGCCATATCTGAGGAAGTTTATGCCATCCCTAGGGATGATGATCTTCCCATCACCTCTGCACCTGTTGCTGGTGATGATGATGAAGACGAAGATGATGATGAAGAAGATGATGAACATGATCTTCCAGACCCTGGTAGTGACTTAGATGGTGATGATGACGACGATGATGAAGATGACTTCACCATCTAGTATCAAAAGCCAACAACTGCCACCAAGGGAGTCTCCCTTAGGGATTCTGCATCCCAGGGGGAGCAAAGGGAAGAAGAGTTCACTCCATCAACGAACCAGGGCCCTAACTTGAAAGGCAAAGAAGTCACTGAAGAAGGGAACCTGAAGGTATTGTTTAACATTCTTCAACCCTTATTTGAAGACTCTACCTCTCAGGTAGTAGTCACTTCACTTTATCAGCTTCAGATTCTATCTACTACCCACGGTCGACTGGAGTGGGTCCTTGAAAACCCTATCTCCAGTGCTCCTACCGACCAGCAGATGGCTCAGGTAAAGGAGTCACTCGACCAGACTAGAGTAAAAATTCCTCTTTGTACCTCTAGTGGTGGTGAGTTTGACTTCCTTTCAGAAGCTAAACGACTTGAGGCGTTAAGGGCTGAAGAAGAGCTAGAGCTTCAGAAGAAGCAGACTAAAGACAACCTAAAACTGGCCAAGTCGCTAGCTGAAAAGATTCTCCCAAAGAGAAATTCCAAAAAGAAGGTGAATGCTGTCCAAGCCCAGACTAAACTTCTTTCTCTTGCAGAAGCTGAGCACGAGAAGAACCTGAACTGGCTGAGCAGGACAAGCGTTGGAGCAAAGCAAAGCTGAAGAAGTGAATGAGTCCCCATCCGATTAAGAGCGTTAGCATCAGCGGACGATCCAAAGACGGTGGAGCTCTGGTCTCAATGCTCATCAACAGAGACAATCTCGACACCATCACCGAGTCAAGACAGCGAATGGCTGGAGATCAGGCAAGCCTTTCAGCGATCCAAGTCAAGACATAAGCCAATTATCGAAGACATTATCAACGATCTCATCAAAAAGATGTCCAGGTATGTCGCAGTCCCTGACTGACCCTCTCTGAAGAAAGGTGGAAGGAAGAAGAAAAAAACTTTCTAATCCTAATGATGGACCACTCCTAAGGAACGGACATGAAACAAAGTTCTCCTTAGATGAAATCCTGAAGGAACCTAAGAGTATAGACATTTCTATGTTGAATCTTGACTTGCCAGAGAAGGGTCCCTATACACCCAACTCTGTGCACTTCAAACCTAAATTAGGAGTTATATTCCTGGACTATGAAGGTGAAGTAAGAATTTAGAGAATGTTTAAGCTACATCTATGCCCAATGGGACATATGATTTATCTAATGCTTTGGATAAATGATAGCATGCAAGGAAAATTCATAGATCTAAAGATACGAAAGGAATGCCTACGTCGAAAGAACCTTGGTGAAGATGTACCTAGCTGCATAGATCTAAGCTTCTTAGATTAGTTTCTCTTTGTAATATTATTCACATTTTCTTTTGTAAATCTATTTACTATGTCTACTTTCAG
>NW_020200598.1:192368-208945 GCF_001531365.2 Cynara cardunculus var. scolymus
AGTTTCTCTTTGTAATATTATTCACATTTTCTTTTGTAAATCTATTTACTATGTCTACTTTCAGTGATTGATCTTCTAGTTTGTAAGCATTAGACTTGTACTGAACTACTTGTAATATTACCAATGAATATAATATAAGTGTATCTTGTACTTCACTGAAAAAGATCCCTGAAAAAGTAATAGGGACACAAGTCTACGAGTTCCAGTGTTACTTCTCACATTCACTAACATTCTATAAGTCAGTGAATAAGCTTTCAGTTTCAGTTATCCTTGTAACTTTTCTTAAATATGACTTAAAAAAATTCTTCAAGTAAAGACTGACTCACTGAAAAAGATCCCAAAATAGTAAAAAGGGTCATGTACTTCATATGTTACTTTTCCTTACTATTATTTGATAAGACAACCTTCTTTATATTGTCTTGTTATCATCAAATAGGGGGAGATTGTTGATCCTCTCTCTTATTGATTTGATGATAATCCCTTTTATTCTATATGAAGTATTTTTGTTTCTGTCTTTTCAGTTCCAACGATCTGCATTGAGTCTGCTCAGTGATCGCTAAAAAAATGTTTTATAAATCCAATCAACAACATCAATACTTCAAGAAGACAACACTTACACTAATGAACCTTTAGCAAATGTCGAAGAATGAAACTGAAGATTAGAGACTGGCGAGTACGTGATCTGAAGCGGTATTTAATGATTACAAACCTGTCTACATATGTGTGAAGACTGCCCAAGCCTCAACGAATGTTGAAGAGACCTTCAGGTTATTTCAATATTCAGCGATCAAATGAAGCTTGCTAAGCACGACTGTTGTTGTCTTGTCCTTATACACACAAAGGACAAACCCACACCCTTTCTAAACGTTAGTATGGTACGGAGCCGACTAGTTGACTCTATTACCCACCAACTTTGTGAAATGATGTCTGCTCATGAATAGGCTTTTGTACTATTCACTGTAGCAAAGGACAAGCCTTCTCCTTAAGGATTGACACGCATTCTAACCCTACCATGTTGCTTTAAATGTGCATTTAATGCAATGGGTATAAAGAGATGTGTTCTATCTCCATGTAGAGATACACTCTAAACCTAAACCTTACTCTGAGCTTTCTTGTGCTTAAGTAAAAGAATTTATTTTCTTCTAATTCTTTAACAACTAATCATTTCTTATTTGCTAAGATTTAGTGTGTAAACTTAAGATTGTTTAGATAGTTTTTCTTACCTTATCTTTCCGCAAACAGTCTTGTAAAATCTGTATTGATCTTCTCTTATCAATATATATTTTAAATTTGAAAATACTGTATTTGTATTCATTCTCCCTTCTACAAACTTTTATACACATCTTGTAGACCCTTACGGGACCAACAAGTCTTAAAATCAAGTCATAATGCATAATATAGAAGTTGTGAATCTACCAAATTGCAACTCGGAATTTATTTTCCCAAGAGACTGCTCACGTCATAATGTCCCCAAGAACTAAGAGGACGATTCAGAAATTGATGTTTCCTAAGATGTCGATTCAAATTCCAATGTGAGATGCATCCTTCAAAACCATTCCTCATTCGATTGTTGATAGCTTTTTCCAGACGATTAGGGTTTCGCTTAATCTTCTTCGGATTTGAGATTAGTACTTGTATTATGTACATGTTCATTTACCATATTTTGGTTATGAAGAAAACTTAAAGCTATTATAAATGCTATATTTAATATATTTTGTAAAATTATCACTTAAAATAACATATGTCACTACCATGTCATGCAAAGGAAGTTGTTTCATGTACGATTGTGGAGTTCAGACTTTTAACTATTAATTATAGAAGACCAGAGACGAGATATACCTGGAAAACCATATTGCATAGTTCAAGCTTGTACATTAACATATTTAGGTCACCTAGAAACTCTGAAAACCAAGACTTTATAGTAGTGTTGTAAAATTTGGAGAAAAAGTATCAGGAGTTTTATTCTATGTCTGGAAAATAACTACAAATTGTAACTCTGCAAAACGGAATGCAGGAGTTGTTGGATAAGTTTGTGGCGTTCAGATTTGTAAGTTTGAATAAAATAAATCCAGAACTCAGATATGTTTGGAGAAGCATACTGCATACTTGAAATTTGTATATTTATCATTACCATAAAAACAGACGACCATTAATCAGACTTATAATTCAATAAAATAACTCTTGGAAATAAGTGTAATATGGGAGATGATAGTTCAGAGTTATTTTATAAGTCTTGAAATAACTTTGTAGCTATTCTCTACAGATTTCAGAGCCGTGTATAAGCAAGACATAACTTGTGCATGAACTATGCGAATAAATGTTATATTTCTTGAAACAACTCTAAGAATGAATATGGCGAGTAGTACTTAAGAGTTGGTTTCTACGGTTAAAAGTTCTTTTCAAAGTTTAACTCTGGAAAGAAACAGTTCAGTAGTCTGCTAAGTCTGAGAAATAAGTAACAATACATCGAAGATTAATTATTAAGAGTTTTGTACTAAGTATGTAAAATGAGTGTGAGAAAACATTTGAAGCATAACATATTACAGTTATGTTGTAAGTCTGAGAAATAACTCCATATTGTAACTCTGCAAGTTAGTCGGAAATAAATATTTTCACACTTCAGACATTTGCATAGGCAAAGCAGAAGGTCCGCTTGGACTATGCATAAGCTATGTATGGTAGTTCGCATAGTGCTCCGTCTGGAAAAGAAGACTTTAGAGTTGGGTTGAGTGAACTCTTAAAAATGACTCCTCATACTTATACTCTAGAAATTTATCTCCAAATGGTAAGTTTGTTTAGTTCTACTTTGGAGCTGTCTTATAAGGATGGAAATTTAATGCACATTATAACTATGGAAAACAATAAACCAGAGTTGTCGTATAAGTCTGGAAGACAACAAATCGGAGTTATCTTCTAACTATGGGAAATAATTCTCACCAATTAATCAAGACCAAGAAGGATTCAGAGTAGACCCATGCCATTGTAGACTTTTCAAAAGAAGGTTTCTCATTAACACTTTTGTGGTAGGCAAAACTGTAATTCCCAAATATCACTAGAATAAGATAATAATTAATCAAGAATATCATCAAAGTAGAGAGAGAATTTCACCCAAGTGTTTGAGTTAAAATCTTGAGAGTAATTACAAAGTGATTAGCACAACACTAATTACATCTCTAAACATCATATTTATACTAAGAAAGCATTAAAAGACTTACTATTACAAAATAGGAGAAACTTGCTTGAATATAACATTAAAGCACAACATTGAACCCAACATTCTTCCCCTTTGGATTCAAGCACGGGAAATAGTGAATTTTGACTTTCTAAGCCCCAAATGAGTTTCTATTCTTCTCAAAGCACTCTGATACTACAATTTATCATCCAACGGGTTCAACGCACTGATCAGAAGATACCTTTCTCTCAGACTCATTCTTTCATTCTCCGTAGCTTTATCATTATCAGCTTTAAATCTTTCAAGAGCCTGTCGCACCAGCTTGATAGTACCGTCACAATACTTATTCAGCTCACTGAACCTCATAAATTCTTTTGCCTTGTTTGTACCATCATATATTACCCCAAACTCCGGGTCTTGAAGGATAATAAAGAGAGGATAACCTTCAATGTCTTGATCAGGTCTTTTCAAGTTTATGATCTTCTGATTACCTTCAAAGCCCATTTGAACATCAATGACCAAAGCCAATTTAACATGACTCTTCTAGTATCTCTCTATGGTTTCAAGACCGACACCTGCTCCTTCTCTTCTGACAGTAAGATCCCGAAGTTCATGGTATAGATGCTCCAGATCTTCAAGATAAAGATTTGGGAAGTTAGCTTCACTGAATGTCCAGACGTGTCCATCTTGTCGTGTAATAGTGAAAACAGGATACCAAACTCTTACGAGTTTATTGGCATCAACATTCTTGATAGACACAATTCGATGTTTGGTCCGTACTTGACTGATTGGTAGGCGCTTGGCTTTTAGAAAATGCTTGTATTAAGTACGATAGTCTCATGTTTCTTTATGAATACCAAGAATTTTTTCACCACATATGGCTTTTCGGTGACGAACAAAAATACTAAAGTAGATATCTTCAAGATAAGGTTCTCTGATCCGAGCTCTGTTAAAACCTGGAACGTTAGCTCGAATTGCAAAAGGTACATAATTTCTAGAGAAGATCTCTGTAGGATCAAATGCCATATTAGGAGTATCCGAAGCGCCTTGAGAAACTGCGGTGCGAGGTTCAGAAGTAGTTTGATGATCAACCTGAAACAGAAAAATGGGATCATCTTCATTGATGTCTATTTCAAAGTCAAAGTAGATGTCCGCTGACTCATCAATGTTGTCAATATCTTCACCGTAATCTTGAACACCACCCAGTTCTCTTGAAAATACATCATTAAATCCAACGTTGGAAGACAAATCCAATAACAGCCTTGTTTCTATAGTGGAGTCCGCTGGCTTTTCAACCATTGGCTCGATCATAGGATTTGTCTCCACAACTATCACCTTCTCAGTTGATTTATGGCCAACAGTCCTTTCTCTTAAGCTTTCTTGAACAAGACTTTCTACAATAACAGTTTCATAATCTGGCTCCCTTGCAACATCTTCAACACCAATTGACGACTCAGCCAACCTTTGTCGTTTCCTCTCCCCCTCATGGTGATCAGGATCACCCTGATCATCATGCCTTCTTTTCAAAGTGGTGGCCTAAGCTCGGCAAGTAGTTTCCAAAGTTGATACCCTTTCGGCTGAGACATCAATGGAGTTTTGCATTAAGGACAGTGCTTGAGTGTTAGAGGAAATTATAGTACTAATTTTGGAGAAATTAGAAGCTACAACGTCCTGGAAAGCTAAAAAATCTGAGGCCCTTATGGTTGGATTCTCATCAACTTGCTTTCTTAGGAGGCTAACCAAATCTGCGTCAGCCGCATCAAGATTTTGAGTAGAAATTAACTTTGCATACAGTAGCGACTTCAACTCATCCACCGTTTGTTCTTGTTCCCTTGGAGGTTCAGGAGCAGGCGATGGTGATGACACAGATGTTTGATCTTCAATTACTGGCTCTTTTCCCTTCAACATTCTCTTCAAGTTCAGGATTTGATCTATCATAGAATCCTGGATAGCCTTTGGGGCACCATCCAAATATTCCCATGACACAAAGTCGGGTAAGATAACACCTGGATCACATAGATTGCCAGTTGTAACAATAGTTGAGACAACTGTTGTGCCAACGTTCAGTGTAGGAAAAATGGTAGCACTGGTAGGACTTCCGACTTGTCCTTGTGGTAAATCTACAGACTTCACTCGGGTCATTCCAGCTAGTTCACAAAGAACCACGGATTGAGCAACGGATACTCTAGACTCAAGTGTACCTATGTGTATCGGTGCTAGACTCGAGGTGCACTAAATCGATGTCGTAGGCTAGGGCAGAGGCCTACTAGTTTCAATATCTATATTCTCCAAGTGAGAAGCAGATAGAGTATATGTTATGTTAGACCCCAAACCTGTAAAAGTGTAAGTAAGAAGTGTCTTGCTCTAGTCAATAGGACTTAGTCTATAGAAGCTGTCTGGCTAAGAGCTCTCATGTAGAGGATCAAGGACCAGAGCTCTTACTCAGAGTGAAGGTTCCGTTATACAGAGCCCGCGCTCTATCTCCGTGATCGTTCAAGTCTTGTGCGCCAAAAAGCATAAGCGCTTGACTCCAAGTACAACTCCAAGACCCAGAGCCTCTTCATAATACATGCAGAGTTTCTGCATATACAGAGCCTCTGCATAGTACTTGCAGAGCTTCTGTATGTTCATGCAGAGCATCTGGCTACCTTCTTCACGAAAAGCACGCGTTAACCCAGACATTCTCGCAAGCGTCTAACAGATTAAAGGCGGCTTGACCAAGTCTGCTCTTCTAATCAAGGGAAGTTAAAGATAAAGATGCAGACTAGTCAGCTCAGATTTTCATGCCTAATTTATAGCATAGTTAGTTAGACCCAAGTGTATAAAAGGAGGCCTCCGCCTCAAGTTCAAAATACCTGAAGGAGCCGACTTAAACTATATGCAAAATCTTGTGAGATTATGTTTGTTCTTCAATTATTCATCTTTTATAAATAAAAGCATTCGGTTATTCAAAGCATTATTTTACAGCTTTACGTTTTTCTTTGAATATCTAGTTTAATCAATAGAAATACCTGTTGTTCTTAATTCTTATTTTAAGCAAACAATATTTCTGCAAATTTAGAGTATCTGGGTCCAACAATTGGTATCAGAGCCTGCTAATCACATCAATTGATTAGTCGATCGATATCCGACAGGATTAAACTCTAAATTTTGTTTTGATTATTCCTTCTTAAAGATTTATCATTCATACTTTTAAAGCTTAAAAAGGTTTGCTTTTAAGTAATCTGGAAATCGTTTGACAGTCGATCTTCCTTCTTGTCAAATTTCTTTTCTAAGAAATTCCAACTCAAAATGTCGTCTTCTCAATCATGGAACTCCATGTATAGTGCCAGCTCCTTAACAAAGCCTCCGACTCTCATTAGGGAAGAATATCCCCAATGGAAGATTCGAATGATCAACTTCTATGAGGGCCTGGACCTAGAATTGTATGAGTCAATCTTAAATGGCCAATACGTTCCTACTACCGTCATCCCTAGGATTCCTGCTGCTGGTGATACAGTTGAGGTACCTGCCAGACGAGTTCCCAAACTTCGTCGACTGGAATGATGAAGATAAGGGAAGAGTGGAGGTGGATCAAAAGGCCAAAAGACTTTTGATCATGGCGCTTCCAAACGAAATCTTTCAGTCACTGGATGCGTGCGATTCGGGGAAGGATTTGTGGGATCAACTGGCCAACCAGTTGGAAGGGGCATCAAGATGAAGAAGAATCGTCATGCCCAGAGCCTCAATGAGTACAACAGCTTCCAGGCACTCCCTGATGAGTCTGTAGAACAGACTTATAATCGATTCAACACTCTGATCAACAAATGTTGCAAGTGTGACGTGATCAGAACACAAGAGGAGAACAACATGCTCTTCTTGAAGAGATTGAATGCTGAATGCGGTAATTTGACGATGTCCCTCCAAGCAAATCAAAATCTGGAGGAATGGACTCTGCATGATGTATATGGGATGCTGCAAGCACAAGAACAAGAGGTGCAGAAGGCGAAGGTCGCTCTGGGTGGACGTCTGGTTCTTGTCTCTGATTCAAAAGAGACAGGAACATGCCAGCCACATAAAGAACGGAGACCCATAGAAGAAAGGAAGAAAGAAAAGAAGGCTTTTATCTTGGAGAGTGATGATGATACAGATAGAGCATCTAGCTCTGAAGACGATGACATCAATACCTTTTCGAAATCCTTGGCACTGATGACCAAGGAATTCCAAAGGAAATTTGGAAAGAAAGTCTTCGACAAAAGAGGAAGACAAAACGACCGAAGCAGAGAGAAGTCTTTCGATGGAAGGAACCCTTCTTCTTTTCCCAACAAGAAGGAGGAAGAGCAGTCAGAACAGAAGAAGCAAGGCGTACGATGCTTCAGATATGGAAAGATGGGGCACTACTCCAAAGAGTGCAAAGGCCCTCTTGTGAAAGATGAATTGTACTATAAAAATAAGTACAAGTGTAATTGAACACAAAGGAGTCTCATGGCAGAACAGGAGAATTGGGTCTCTGACTCCTCATCTGATGAAGAAGATCAAACAAACTTATGTGGAATGGCTGTTGAGAATGAGTTTGGATCTGACTCCGACTCCCAGATATGTTCTATCTCTGGTTACTCTCACTCTGACCTGGAAGAGAGCATATCTGCTTTGACAAATGATTTCGTTAATCTACAGCAAAAGTTCTCTCTCGAAAAATCTAAACGAAAATCCTTGGAAAAGGAAAAACTATTCTTTGAACGAGAGACAGAGCTACTAACTGTGGAAAAACAAGAGTTATCAGTGGAGAATGAAATGCTTTTACAAACAAAACAATCCATTGAAACAAGTCTTAAAACAGAGTGCTTAGAATTAAAAGCGGCTATAAAGAAAAAGAATACAGAGCTAATAGAAAAAGAGAGAGACAGACTAAACTCTTAAGCCCTACAAGACTATTTTCAAAAGGAAAGGGAGTTCCTACACCAGAGCTTACAAAGATAAGAGCTCTTGATTAAGAAATATCAAGATGCTCAGCAGGTGTATGAAAAATTTTACTCTCAAGAGGATAAAGCAGGGATAGGTTATATAGACCTAGATCTCACCTGGAAGAGGAAAAACACTCTTGAATCCGTGTTTAGGTTGGGCAAAAAACATAAACCAAATTTTCCTATTTTGCATACAGCCTCATCGTTTAAAAGATGTAAGCTTGAAAGCAGAGCCAGAACCCCCAAGTTGAAATTCAAAAACATCTTTTACTCTTCAAAATGTGTTCCACAAGTTGATTTAAATTGCATACAGAAGACAAATGAGATTTTTTTGTTTTGGCTCTACAAATCTTGAACATCTTAAAACTGAAAATGAGGTTGTCAGACCTGAACCAGATGAAATCAATAGCTCATCCACAGGTAATTTTCTTAATACTCTGGATTTGAATTGATGGATGACTTTACAGAAACGATAAGACAGGTCTTCGAGCAAGACTTGCTTGAGGCCTTGAACTATCCTCCTAAAGGTCATGCAGATTCTTCTGAGTGTAACTCCTTGGATACTTTTGAAAGTCCATTAAAGCAAAAGATGGACGAAGCTTGTAGCTCATGCTTACGAGAACCTCAAGTTCTTAATGATACCTCTACATCTCGACATTCACACAAGGATTTTCTTGACTCTGACTCTAAGTCAGTGGTGAACTCGTTTGAAAAGCAAGTTAAGACAGAGGCCTTTGCCAAAGAACCAGAGGTTGCAAAACACCCTATTGAGAAAAAGATTCTCCTAGGTTCTGGTCGTGCAAGCATGTCAACAAATGCTAAATTTGCTCCCAAGTTTCAGTACAGGGTAAAGAGTGCAAAGTCAGTTTCTTCTGCTTCAAAGGGCTCAAATTCCAAATCTAATCCAATTAAATTCACTTCGGAACATAAGGGAAAATCTGCTGCTTGCTCTAACATTAATTCCTCTGTTTCAGAGAGGTCTCTGAATGCCAAAGGAGTAGGAAAGAAGAATTCAGAGAAGACTCATTTTGTGTTAAAACAATCAGATCTAGATAGGAAGTTTGCTAGAACTACCAATGCTAGGAATGATTRTAATAATTTATTCTTTAAAGCTAATAAATCATTTTGTTATTCAAAATGTTTTCATAATTGTGTATGTGTTTCTCTGTTGCTGAAATTAAAATAACACTTCTCTGACCCTAACTGTCTACTCTTTAGGTCATTAAAGTCTAATTCTAAAAGGACCCAAAAGAGAAACAAGGCTCCTAAAGCCAAGTCTGTTAATTCAGGTCAAGAGACGAAACCTCCTCCCAAGCTTAAAAAGCAACCCTCTGTCCCTAATCATTGAGGACCTATTATGAAATGGGTACCTAAATCCCTGTAATTTGTTTTGTAGAAGCCGCATGTGGACATTTGGTATCTTGACTCCGGATGCTCAAGACACATGACCGGCAATAAGAGGCTGCTTTCCTCATACAGAGAGAAGATTGGAGGAAAAGTAACATTTGGGGATAATAAACAAGAAGAAATAAAGGGATACGGGGATCTACTACAAGGTAAGGTTTCTGTCTCCAATGTTGCTTAGTCTCTGGGCTTAAACATAATCTTTTGAGCATAAGTCAACTGTGTGATTATGACTACAATGTCAAGTTCCAAAAGGAAGCTTGCACCATTATGTCAGAATCAGGCCAGGAATTGCTAAGAGCTAAGAGAAAAGGCAATCTATATCTCATGAACTTCTCACTAAGAGACAACTCAGAGACTCTCTGTCTTGTGTCTCGCAAGAGTGAAGAAGCTTGGCTCTGGCCCCACAAGCTGTCGCATCTCAACTTTCAAAATTTAGAAAAGCTTGTGAAACATAATTTGATTGACAAACTTCCTGCCATAAAGTTCGAAAAGGACCATCTTTGCTCTGCGTGTGAAATGGGAAAGCTCAAAAGAACATCCCATAAATCTAAGACAGATGTGTCCTGCATCAGATCTCTGCACATGCTTCATGTGGATCTTTGTGGTCCAATCTCTGTGCAAAGCTTGTCTGGTAAGAAGTATATCTTAGTCTTAATTGATGAATACTCGCGATATACTTGGATTGAGTTTGTAAGGCATAAATCAGATGTACCAGAGCTGTAAATTAAATTAATGACCAAGATTCAAGTACTTCTACAAAGCAAAATTCAGAAACTAAGAAGTGATAATGGAACAGAGTTCAAGAATGCCAAGATCAATGCATACTTGGACACAGAGGGAATAACTCAAAACTTCTCTGTAGCAAGGACACCACAACAAAATGGTGTCGTAGAAAGAAAGAATAGAACTTTGGTCAAAGCCGCACGCACCATGCTAGCCAGCTCTGGTCTTCCAACCCATTTTTGGGCAGAAGCAATATCTACTGCCTGCTTTATTCAAAATAGAGAAACGGTGGTTAAGAGGCACAAGAAGATGCCTTACGAACTAATAAACCAAAGAAAGCCTAACGTCAAATTTTTACATGTCTTTGGTTGCAGATGCTTCATATTAAATGATAGAGATCAACTTGGCAAGTTCGATAAGAAGGCAGATGAAGGCAAGTTCCTTGGCTATTCAACAAAAGCCAAGGCATACATAGTCTTCAATCAACGAACCAAGACAATCATGGAAAGCATCAACGTCTTGTTCGACGATAAAGAACAATTGACTTCAGAGTACCTCAGCGCTGGACTCGATCTTAACCATCAGACTTCCAATTCTCAAATGAAGTCAAAGAAATTGGAACTCATGATCCTATTTGAAGACTTCTATGGTGACGAAGATATCTCTGTACATGTACCAAGAGATGCATCTGCGAGTGTAAGTGAAGGATCACAAACGACAAGCACATCTGACTCTAGTCCTTCACACACCTCTGCTTTCTCTGAAGATCATATTAATCCACAACCAGAGCAAACAAGCTCTGCATCAGAGCCCAGTCACATAGAACCAGAACATCATACCTCTGGCTCTGCACCTGGTTCCTCTGTACCATCATCCGAGGGGGAGCAAGCAGAGTCTTCTTCACCATCAATGAGCTTACTGCCAAACATGCCTGTGGAACATGATCAAACGTCCCCCACTTCTCTCTCTGTCCCAAGAACAAAATGGTTCATCCTCTTCACCAGATCATTGGTGAACCTTCAAGTGGCATAAAAACACGGGCTGCCACAGCTAATGAATGTTTATTCGTAAACTTCCTTTGCATGGTAGAGCCTAAGAAAGTACATGAAGCCCTACAAGATCCTAGTTGGGTCGATGTTATGCAAGAAGAGCTCCAACAATTCAAGAGAAATAAGGTATGGACTCTTGTTCCATTACCAAAGGAGAAAATTGCAATTGGATGTAAATGGGTTTTCAGGAACAAGAAGGATGAGGATGGGATTGTGGTTAGAAATAAAGCTAGGCTCATAGCAAAAGGCTATTGCCAGGAAGAAGGCATAGACTATGACGAGACCTTTGCGCCAGTAGCAAGGCTAGAAGCTATACGCTTGTTCTTAGCCTTCTCTGCACACATAAAGGATTCTGAGTCTATCAAATGGACGTAAAGTCAGCCTTCTTAAATGGTAAGCTGAAGGAGGAAATCTACGTTCAACAACCTCCGGGGTTTGAAAGCTCCACACATCCAGAGTATGTCTATTTCTTAGACAAAGCTCTGTATGGACTTAAGCAAGCACCTAGAGCCTGGTATGAACGTCTCTCGTCTTTCCTCTTATCCAATGGTTTTGAAAAAGGTAAAATCGAGTTAATGAAGAGTGAGTTTGAAATGAGCATTATGAGAGAATTGACCTTCTTCCTCGGCTTGCAAGTAAAACAGAGGGATGATGGTATCTTCATTAGCCAAGCTAAGTATATCTGACATATTAAAGAAGTATCAACTCCATAACTTATCCAACATGAGAACACCAATCGCTACGGGTACTAAACTTGACACAGATCCATCTGGTAAGTCGGTGGATGTTAAGACGTACCGTGGAATGATTGGATCACTTCTATATCTCACGGCTAGTAGACCGGACATTATGTTTGCCACATGTCTCTGTGGCCATATTCAAGCAAATCCAAAGGAATCTCACCTTTCAGCTGTAAAAAGAATCTTTCGATATCTTAAAGGGACTCAATTTTTGGGTCTTTGGTATCTAAAGCATTCTGGTTTCAATCTTATTGTCTACACGTATTCTGATCCTGCAGGCTATAAACTCGATCGAAAGAGCACATCAGGAAGTTGCCAATTACTTGGGGACAAGCTCATAAGCTGGACCTCAAAAAAGCAGAAATGCGTCTCTACTTCCACCACTGAAGCAGAGTATGTCGCTGCAGGCAGCTGCTATTCCCAAGTGATATGGATGAAGACTCAACTGAAAGACTATGGCGTAGAGTTTGAGAAGATTCCAATTCTGTGTGACTCAGAAAGTGCTATTGCAATCACAGCCAACCCTGTGCAACACTAAAAAAACAAAGCACATCGATGTTTGATGTCATTTCATCAAGAACCATGTAGAGAAAGGTACGATTGAAATGTTATTTGTAAACACAGATTTACAACTTGCTGACATCTTTACAAAACCTCTTGATGAAAAGAGATTCAATTTTCTAGTTAGCAAGTTGGGTATGCTAAATCTCTCAAGCTAAACCAGAGCCTTTGTATGCACTATACAGAGCCTCTGCACCCCTTGATGCATACTTCTTTTTTTGTATTAATCCATGAGACAGTGCCTCTGCATAGTTCATGCAGAGTCTTTTACTCGTCTAGTTCTTTTGTAATACAGAGCCTCTGTATAGTACATACAGAGCCTCTGTACCTTGATCATTATGCATGTACTCTACTTATCACAAATGATCCAAGCATAGTTCAAGGGGGAGCAGATACAAAAGGCTAAACTCAAGGGGGAACACAACATCATCTTAGAGTAGAGCCTCTATATGTACTATACAGAACCTCTGCGTTAAAACTCATGATTATAGAACAGAGCCTCTGTCTCTAAACATAGCAAGTGTTCTCCAGAGGACATGTATTGTCTAATCATGAATCTCTGTTTGAGATCTTAAGGTATGTCTTCTTCTGCATATAGTTCTCTGGTTCTAATCAAAACCTCTACTTTTCTCGAACCAGAACTTTTACACTTAGAAACTTTTCTTGTTGTTTTTGAAAATTAAAATATACTATTTAATTAGGAAGGCGTAGAGTTTATTTTAATTGTTTAATAAAAGTTGTTACCCACAATAAGCATCATCGCCTATGAGCTTATCTTTTCAAACGTGGGAGGCGCCACTAGTAGCTGGCAATCCACGTGGCAGGCCCCCACAGGCTTTGCGAAAACCGGTTCACTTTTACCTGACGTTTGGGGCGCTAAAACACTCAAGTGTTTTATTTTTTTCTATTTAAACAATTTCTTTACCCCCAAATTAATCTTTTACGCTTACAAAATTTCTCAAGAACTCTCGTCGTCTTCAACCTTTCAACCGCCATTGCCAAAACTCAAAGCTCTCAAACCTGTGCTTAAAGATCGTTTCAATCTTCAACCAATCATCCTGATTAACAAGTAAGTACCACAAATCCGCTCTCTCATCCCATTTCATGATTCAAGAACTATTTCTTGAAACCCTAGAAATCTGTTATCTCCTTCCTAACCCAAAACCTGCAACAATGTCCTCCTCAGAATCTGGAAACTCCCAAACTCATACAACAACCCACAAAACCATGGAAGATACCAGTCAAAACCTAGTTTCCCTCCCCATCAAACCAAATAACCATGCCCTAAACCTTCAACTTGACAACTTGGATACCAAATACCATCCCATCATCAACATTCTCCAAAACCACTTCTTGAACCCAGCCTTTACCAACACCGATGACTTGGTTCCTGAGATATATATACAAGAATACTGGAAATCTTGCGTCGTTACTGAATCCCAAAGAGGGATCATAGGAGATTTTTTCGTCTCTGCCACACAAGAATTCGTCATAGTTCGAATTTCAAGATCATTATTTTCACGAGTTCTTGAAATCCCAAAAAAAACCGACCTGTGGCTTTCTGAATACGCCCCTCTTCCTATCGGAGTCGAAATTAAAACTTTCCTGAAGTTCTTGGGATACAACAAGGCCATTCAATACCCGTCACAGTATCGCCATCAACACTTACCACCGATATGGAATACACTTTTCACATTGGTCAATCGCTCACTGACAGGGAAGATAGGGAGCCTTGATATGTGCTCCACGAGTGTTCTACAAATCGTCTACAACATTTTCTTTGATCTGTCCCTCGACTACTCCTTGATACTCTACACCGAGTTCAAGGCCGTCGTAGCCAAAAAGTGTCAAGAAGTGGCCAAAGGAAGACAACTGCTATCCTTGTTGTTTTCCCCATTCTTGGGTCTTCTCCTAAGACCAGCTCTTGATGACAATAATATTGATGTGGTTCGTCTACCTCCTCACAAGGTAAACATACTCACTCAATATAGACCAACAGTGCACAAGGAAGGTTATGAAGCAAAAAGGCCTATTCCAAAGAGGTTCATGAGCTACATGAAGTCTAAAGAGATTATGAGAGCATACAGACATACACGCGAGACACTAAAACCAGTGTCTCGAACCCCGATAACCATAGGAGCAGTCGAAGAAGAAAAGATAACTGAGGATACATTAATGCCTCAGATCGAGGGAGGAACGGTGAGAGCAGGAGAACAGAGAATGAGAGCTGAGGAAGAAAGAGTGAGAGTACAACAAGAGAAAGAAAAAGAAAGAAAACGAGAGGAGGCAATGAAAAAGAAAGCTGAGAGGGAGAAGAAGAAAAAGAAGGCAGAACGAGCAGAGGAAAAGCGGGCAGAAAAGGCTCGCCAAACAGAAATTGCTCGCCTAAGAGAAGAGGCCAGACTCAGAGCAGAAGAAGAGGCTCGTCAAATCTTGGCTCAATCCTCTAGTCCAAACCGAGGAGATGACCAAGAGCACTATGACGATGCTGGACGGTCTTACACAAGCGAGAAAAGTGGTAACGAGGAGGAAGAAAGTGCTAAAGAAGAGAGTGAGGGAGATGAAGAGGATATCGAGGAAGAAGAAGTGGAAGAAGAAGTGGAAGAAGAGGGAGGAGGTGAAGCAGCTGCTCTGCCTCAGGGTGGGATAGAGCAGCCTAGGCCAAATAGGCACATCGGATTCACCTACCCCACTGTGATAACTAGACCCTGGTTATCACCCGAGGTAATTAATATGTGCTTATTTGTTAAATGTTTATGTGACAGCATGACAAATTGTTATATTTGATCATGTGAGTATGTGAAATTTTATGCATAGGTATATATATATATATACATGAATGGATATATGCATGATATGTGTGAATAAGTGTGTATATATATATATATATGTTTGTATGTTTGTATGCATGTGAAGGCATGCATGAGTAGGCAGTTTAGCCGCCATATCTCTTTGAAGAAATGTATAAAAGGGAGGTTAACCCTCCTTCACATTCTTCTTGCCATTTTTGGAAAGAGAGTGTGCCATTTAAGAGAAGTGGTGGTGACCGTATTGCTTTTGATTAAAATCAAACGGATTCAAGTTGTGTTCAATCTTATTTCTAAAAAGATTTTAAAGGTGAGTGGTTTTAAATGCTTAAACTTCTCTTTGGAATGCATAACTAGTTGTATAAAATCTTTTCATATGGTTGGAAGTTTAAACCGTACGAATGTTGTCCGGATTAGTCTTAAACCGGACAAGCATTGAGCCGTTTAAGTCTTAAACCGGACAAGGGTTGGGCGATTAAGCCCTAAACCGGACAAGACATAAGCGGTTTAGTTTTAAACCGGTCAAGCGTTGAGCGATTTATGAATGTTGAGTATGTTAAACATTTTGAACGGAGAAGTAGGAATACGACTAAAATGGTGACCGAATTATTTTAAATCAGGATAAAAGAAGATAGTGTTGTCCGGACTTGTTATCCGGACAAAAGCTGTTGAAATTTATTCTAAGTGTTAAATCGGACAAGCCTAAGGGCGATATGTTGTCCGGATTTGGTAAACCGGCCAAGACTTGACCGGAGATGAAGTCCGGCCAAGCCTATGTTGACCAGATTTGTATTATGCCTTGTGCATGATTGATAAAAATTGTTATTTATCATTAAATGGGAATTTTGATAAAGATAATTTTGAACTGATAATAATTCCATTTGGCTGTGGTCTATTTGGAATTATTTTTGTGAAATGTTTTGATGAGGAAATAACGGTGGCATATCAAGGAGAGGTTTACTTTGGGATAAGGGTGGCTGTGACAATTCATCATTTTGACTTCAGGTTAGTACCTCATTTCAAGATTTTTATTTAGAACTAAGTCTTTCTAGGATTTAGCTTCGATGATTAGAGGTCATCCTGTTTAATTCCCAAGATTAGTTCGTTAGATCACGTCTCGACGGGTAGCTAACAAAGCTAGTTTATGCAATGCCAATTAGTCTTGAAGTATTTCA
>NW_020200599.1:0-3027 GCF_001531365.2 Cynara cardunculus var. scolymus
CAAGGATGAATGGGTATCCTCAGTACGATGAAACAGACCCCAACCGGGATATGAGTGTGTTGAAGCATTTCCCTCCCAGCTGGATATCTTCAGATGTGTGGGTCCAGATGGTCGATCGTTGGAACAGTGATAATTAGAAGACTCTTTCCGGTGTGGCGCGTGGGAACCGTGATAGCCAGGTTTCGCTACACGCCGGTATTTAAAAAAAAATTAATTCTTTTTCAAAATATTATTTTCTTTTCAAAAAATATTTCCGGCGAGACATGTTTCCGGCGGATTTCAGGCGGGAATTTCCGCCGGAATTTTTTTTCAAAAAAAAATTTAATTAATTTTTAAGTTAATCAAGATTTTTTAAAAAAACGGACGGAGATTTTCCGGCGGCCGTAATCCGCCGGAAACGTGGGAAATCCGCCGGAAACACCGCCGGAAAAAAAATCACCGGCGCCCCTTTTTCCATCGGCCAAATCCGCCGGAAATTCCTTTTTCCGGCGGATTTCCGGCGGATTTGGCCGCCGGAAAAAGTGGGTTTTTTGGTAGTGTGACTTTTCACTCGACCATAGTCGTGTCGGCCAAGTCACCTGCATTTGGACATGTAGTATCACATGTGATTTTACTCTGTAATCATATATGATATGAATCTTCTCGCATTTTTCATAAATTGATCTACTTTAATTTTTGCCATGTGTGTATATATATATATATATATATATATATATATATATATACACATGTGTGTGTAAAAAACCCTAGGTTATGGTGTATAGATAATTAGCAAGAGTTATAGGTCACATGGGAATATATGGATATAGGTGGGGTTGCTTTCAAGAGATGAGATAAGTTTGAAAAGGAAGGGCCTATCTACTTATTATGACTCATGACCATTAATGTACGATCCCATGTATTAAAGGCCGGTGGATGACAAAGATACCAACAACCCTAATTAGTTTAGTGCTTTCTTTTCACACACCCCATGCACCTTTTTATCACTTCTAACCCTAAACTCCTACAAATTTTTAGGGACTGTTTATTAAATGCTTACCCGGTAAGTGTTTATCGGACAATCTTTCTCACCGGATTAATATGACAAGGGCCAAGAATCTTATCTGGTAAGAACAACGATAAGGATGAAGAGTCTTACCCGATAAGTGAGGGTGACAAGGGCCAACATTTAAACATGTATCTCCTAACATATTGGCGTGTTCAAATAGAGAGAGTTTTTTATTCGTCAAGTACGCTCCCAGACCAATTTCTTAGGGCGTAGATTTTATTTTGTCCCGTTTTCAGATTTTGATGTTTTATGATATCGAAATTCGTTTTTAATGCAAACCACGTAAAATCAATTGTTAAATAAATAATTTTACTATTTTTTAGGTTTAGATTTGAATTTCGACTTGTTGGCATAATTTGTCAAAATTAGCGCCATCCTATATAAATGAACTTTATGTAAAGATAAAATTTGTAAAATATATTTAATACATTCCTCACATAAATTATACTAAAAACGAGAATTTCGTTATCTTTAATTTAAGATCCATGACGATATATATATATATATATATATATATATATATTATATATAGGGGCCTAATCAAATGATAATTGATTAGTTTGAGGTAAATGTGAGGTCCAATATCTCAACCACAAATCAACGGATAAATTATAAAATTAATAATTATGATAGTTTGAGTTAAAATTATAATTAGAGTGCATATTAGGTATTTTTTTTAAAAATCCTCTCTCCTCTCTCCTCTCTCCTCTCTCATCTCTTCGACCTCCAGTGAAATCGGTATCACAGTCTATCACAATGGGTATCACATTGTGTATTACAATGGGTATCACATTGTGTATCTTTTTTTTAAGGTTTGAGTTGGTATCATAGTTGGTATCATAATGGTATCACAATATATCACAATGGGTATCACATTGTGTATCTTTGTGATTATTGGTACCTGCCGGATTAATGTTCACCGGAGGCCGGAGATTGGAGGTCGGAGAGATGAGAGAGGAGAGAGGAGTTTTTAAAAATACCTAAAATGCCCTCTAATTATAATTTTAACTCAAACTACCATAATTATTAATTTCCTAATTTATCCGTTGATTTGTGGTTGAGATTGGATCTCACAGTTACCACAAACTAATTAATTCTCCCTTGAATGGGCCCCTATATATATATATGAGGTTTACTCAAAATATGTTTATTAAGTAATTTGATTATTTTAATGCGATATATGAGGTTTATTATAGCAAAATGATGTATATTTGCCATTTTACAAATATGAGTTCATAATTGTGACTTGCTGATTATTCACCCTGTAAATTGCATCTAAGAGATTTCTCACTAGACCTCAAGGTCTAACCTTCATTTTATATTTTAAAAATGTGCATTATAGGTCGGACACAACCGGAGAACAAAGGGAAAAGAAAATTGTGAAGTGTTTTATATATGCTTGAGGGATAAAAACAAGTATTATGTGAAAATATATTAATTCCTAGCATTTGAGGGACAAAAACATGTAAACAATAATATTAGATCCATTTTCATAGGTTTGTAACATTTTTGTGGTTCTCATTTTATTTTTCTAGACATATATATATATATATATATATGTGTGTGTATAAGTCACTTATATATTTGAGGGTTTTTACAAAATGGAAAAGATAAAAAAAATTAATATTAACAAAAAAAAGGAAAAAAAAGAATGACAGAAATGCCCTTGTGCTTAATAGAAGTTTTAGATGACCAATAGAGTAAGGGATTAATTCATTACAAAATAATAAACAACGAGTCCTTTACTATAATAAATGAGGTTTAAAGACCATTTTCATAAATAAATAAAAAACACCAAATCACAATGACCAAATCCGTTATTTACTCATATAATAATACTAGAAGAGTACACGCACAATGCAGCAAGACACATCTCGATTTTAATGTTCTATTTTATTCTCTGTCTCTGTCGATATTATAATACTATTTTATGTGTTTTTAAGAAAAAAATAATGATTTATTTTTGAATAAAATATAAA
>NW_020200599.1:4422-50606 GCF_001531365.2 Cynara cardunculus var. scolymus
ATATATAGAGTTAATGATTTTTCAAATTAAATAAACATAAAATAATTTGATTAAATTATTGACAAATTAATGATAAAACTTAACTAAATACATAATTAGTTAAAATTCGTCGCTAATCTATCGATAAGATTCAAGCATGATCTTTCACACTTACTAACATGTTACTGTGTTAGAATGTCTGACGGTGGTCAAGTTATCCCTCAATTAGATATAAGTAATCAATGCATGTATGTCAATGAACACTAGCAACGAATTTTATTTAAATATGTAATTAGTTAAATTTTATCGTTAATCTGTCGGTAATTTAATCAAATTATTTTCTATTTTTTAATTTGGAAAATCACCAACGGAATTTATTTTATTTTTAATTAAAATAAATTTTATAAATGTAAGTATTGTTTCGCAAATGTAAGTAATTTTTTGGTGTATTTGTTTATTTTTATAGATTTAAGTACTCTTTTGGTTCAAAAAAGTTTAGTGACTTAATCGTTCAAAATATGTAAGTCCATTGACTTTTTTTTCAGACTTTTTTCATTATTTTACCACGTTAATCAGTTGTATAGATCATAATAAGGATGTATCTAACAGGTTTTAGAAAGTCCAATGAGTTATTTAACATGTTTTGAAAAGTCCAAGGACTTATTTGTTCCAAAAAATTATCTAAATACTTAATCATTTCAAACACTAAAGTTCAATGAGTTTTTTTTTAGACTTTTTCCTTATAAATATAAAAATTTATTATTGAATAAGAAATTAATATATAAATATTGAATTTAATAAATATAAAAAAGATAATATAAAAAACAAGAAGATCAATCATAAACTACCTGAAATTCATTCCCTTACATTTATTTGCTTCGAAGGTACGATGGATGGTGACACGTGGCAATGACCGATTACGGTTATCTATACTATATTATACAACATTTGATAAAAACTCTTAAAAAATATTTTTTATGCATAAAGTATTATATATTTATGCATATTACTTAAAATTCAAGATTACAAGTAAATTATGCATAAATACAACTTATTAAAGCTCCATGTTTGAATTCGTGTAACTAACTGCGGATAAAAATAATCAAATAGAGGATAAATATTTTATTTTAAAATATAAAAAATCTAAAATATAATTAAGATAATTATCGAGTTCTAACAAAATAATTAATTATTATCTTTATAAGAAAATTATATTATTAAACTAAATGTAAATTACTTCGATATTGAAACTAAATTAAATTATAATTAAAAAATTAAATTAAAAAGTTACACAAAAAATAAGAAATTTTAAATATTTAATTTGATACTAATATAAATATATTTTTGTCAAATTTTTATGATATTTTCAAATTTATATTTTATTCAAAAATAAAAACATCATCGTTTTTTTTAAATCACGTAAGACCATATTATAACATCGACTGAGATAAAGAATAAAATGAAATATTAAACTGAAGATGTATCTTGCTGCATTATACGAGTGTCTTTCTAGTTATCATTAATACATAATCATGTTTAATTTTTACCCACCTCTATTTTTTTTTTTCACAAAATATGAGTCTAACAACGCTACAAATCATTTTTCCTTACAATTTTTAAAATTTTCTAACATATCCATGTGAAAATGAGGCCATCGTCAAAATAAATGGAGACGTTGTAGCTTGCGGCACCGTAATGACATGCGTCAACGTACAAAAAGCAAGTCAAAATCGGTAGCTTACGGCACCGCAAAGACACGTCACAGTTTGTGCCACCATAAGAAAAAGTGTTTTGTGGTATTAACTTGCGGTTTCTTGACTGTTTTGTGAAAGAAAAAACCTCAAAACCGATTAAAAAGTATAAAAAAAAAACCCGTGTGGTTATTTATGATAATAACTCTTGATTGACTATGGGGGTGTTTGGGATTGCTTATTTGAAACAACTTATGATTTTCTACAAAAGCATTTATCAACTTATCATAAGTCAGAAGGGTTTAACTTCTTCAAAAACTTCTTATTACCGGTTGGCACCGGTATAAGCTGTTTATCCAAACACTCAAAAGTGTTTATTACCGATGTCACACCGGAATAAGTTAATAAGTTATTTTTATAAGCAATCCCAAACACCTCCTATATGGATGTGGATAAAATTTAACAAAGAGTCCGAATTGAATTGAGCAAATGTCATTAAAAATATATTCAAATATTTGGGGTGTTTGGTTCGCATAACGTTTTTGAATAAAATCTGATAGAAATGAAATTGAATCTTAAGAAATTTGACTATAATACGTCTATTTGGTTGCCAAAAATTAGTACAAATTGGTAAGAGAATTGGAATATGTCTGTTTGGTTAATAGAAATGCTACTTTAAAATTTTTAATTAAAAAACTCAATCATGTTTAAATCCGTAGCTCATCTAAGAAAATTACGTGTGTTTGTAACTACATGTATTCTTAAAAATGTTATATCAAAGTTACAGAATTAGAACGACAAATTATGTTTAAGAACTTATAAGCTACTACGTACAAGCGAAGGGTGGAGGACGGGGGAGTTTTACATTGCGTCTCGAGTCTGTTATCACAGACGAAATAAAAGGAAAGTAGGGTGATATAATACAATTTGCGTACACCCTATCCATAGACTCTAGATTCAGACTTAAATTGATGGGTTATTTACCAACATGTTTACTGGATAAGCGTTTAGTAGCAAGAGTTACCCCCTTACTTACCTTATCGGTAACATTTTCAACCATCAAAATTGATTGTAGGTAAGCACCTTTTATCCGGTGAGCGTTGGATAAGAATCTTTTCACTCACTTACCAAACAAGACTCTCGATCCTTATGTCGTGTCTTATCGAGTAAGATTCTTGATCTTATCAAGTTCACACGATAAAGTAAGTGACATACGATAATCATTTATTCGATAAATGTATTCCACACTTAATAGATAATTTATGAAATCAAATTATAAATAGATATAATCATAAAAATAATTACATTATTATTAACTAATTATTCCAAAACCAATATTATTGACATATTTGTAAACATTACCTATACTATATTATAAAGCATTTGACAAAAACTTTTAAAAACCATTTTTATATATGAAGTACTGTTCATTGATGCATATTACTTAGAATTCAAGATTATAAGTAAATTGTGCATAAGTACAACTTATTAAAGCTCTATGTTTGAATTCGTGTAACTAATTGCGGATAAACATAATCAAATAGAGGATATACATCTCATCTTAGAATATAAAAAATCTAAAATATGATTAAGATAATATTGAGTTCTAACAGAATACTTAATTATTATCTTTATTAAAAAAATATTATTAAACCTAAATTAAGTTACTTCATTACGTTAAATTAAAATTATAATAAAAAATTTGAATTACAAAAAATATACAAACAAAAACTTTTAAATAATTAATTTAATATTAATATTGATATTTTCAAGTTTATATTTTATTCAAAAATAAAAACATTGTCGCTTTCTCAAAATCACATAAAAATCGTATTATATCGACATGGATAAAAAATAAAAGGAAACATTAAAATGGAAATGTGTCTCGATGCATTGCACGAATACCCTTATAAACAAATCCATAAAATCCCAACTACCTCACAAAAAATCTAAATGCAATATTTGTAGGATTACATTATTTCAATTTCGGTATTTTCTTTAAGCCAAACACGGGAGGGATTGTAATTGAATCCGACCAAATCACGCAAACCAAACGGGCTTAAAGACGCTCAAAATTACCAACAATCCAACCATGACCATGTGATTGTGAATAGAACAACCAAACCTTGAGGGTCGGTTTTGGTTCAACTGATAAATAGAAGTTCGTCAATTCGACTCTCCTCTAATACTAACGATTTTTCTCGTCGTCATACGTGTAAACCGACTCAAACACCCATCGTTACAAAAAATATCACTGGCATATCGGTTCGATTGCATTAACGACAGTACAATAAAAAGGCTTCTTATATATTTTTCTTTACATTTCTCTTCTTTCTCATCTCTTTTTAAACAAATACATCTACTTATGGTCTGGTTAAAGTTCGGTTTTTTATTTTAATTTTAAGTTTATGAGTCGAAGTCGTACCTTCGGTCCTATTAGCAACGGGTTCCGTCCGTTTTACTGCTTCCTCCACGGATGTCGCCATATTCGTCAATTGAGCTACAACCGCAGCCTCCTCTTTGATCGCTTCCGTTTTTTCTTTATGTTTCACATCTGTTGCAGGTGCAACCATCAGTTTCGCCAATTCCTTTTCCTTTCGTTTCTTTTCTTTTTTCAATCGCTTTCGCTCCAAGTACTCTGGATCGTCTTTATGACTCTTGTGTTCGTCCCGCTTTTTTCGCTTCTTTTCCTTATCTTTCTTTTTCTTGTCCTTCTTGTCTTTACTACCCAAAACGGGTTTTTGTATGGGACCCGCCAATGACCCATCGTCAGCTCCGTTAAGGGCTCGGAGACTGATGAACTTATTATGGTTCACAGGGTCCACATCGTTAGCCTGGACTTTGCTTGAATCAGCGGTACACTGGAGTTCCTTCAAAAGAGAATCACCATCACCCGCTAGTTTAGCACTGCCGATGCTGGCGGTCACGCGTGATCCGAGATCATGGCACGAGTTAACGTCATCGAGGTTTTGATTGCTCACATTTGCAGGCTCGTTAAAATTTCTTTGTGGTGGTGCTTCCATGGACATAGAACTACTCGTCCCGTGATCAGCACCGTTATGGGCACCTTGAGATCGCTCCAGAGGAGCATTTTCAGCTTCCTCCGCTCTACTGGAAGCAGAAGATTGCTTCATTTTGATTTTTAGCATCGGTTTCTTTCGTTCTTGACTATTTGAAACCGTATCCGGTTCTTTAGGAGCTTCTGAAGAATCAAGAATGACCAGGTTTTCACTGGGAATTGTGATAATATCCGGCTGCTTTTCTTCACGGGAGTTGTAGTTTTCTTCTTTTGATGCATCCTTTGGTGCATCAGGTACGACGAAATCCTCTGGCTGGCTTCTTTCGTTATCAACAGTGGAAACGATATTTGGTTCTATGGTTGTTTCGGGGACCGAACCATCATACGGAAGCATAAGTGTATCTGAAGACGGATCCATTGGCTTGGATTGATTAACGATGGCAGCAAAGAAGTTTTTAAGTTCGTTGCAAATTTCTGTATGGCCCTTGATCAACGTTTCATCTCTAGGAACTCCACAAAGTGTTGGTGGTCTGAAATACAAAAGTTGCAATCTGAGAAAAAATACATCATCCGTCCCAAAACAAACGTCCACAATGAAAAAGGCACACTTTTAGAAATGTGTAATTTTTACACTTTTTAATCAAGTAAATGACAATTGTATCCTTAACAATAGAGGGAGTAATAAATTTCTCCATCTCATAATTAAGGGTGGATTTGGAAAGTAGGGACTTGATTTTGGAAGTGGACACTCTTTCTGGAAGGGTGTCTCATACTATGCCTGAATTATCCCGGAAAATTATGAATGCAAGAAATCAACCCTGATAAACTCGGTGCCTACAATTGATGAGTACGACTGGAATCGAACCCAGGGCAGATGGGATGTTCCACCACATCCCTCAGGACCTCAACCACTGCGCCACAACCCTTGTGGTTAGTGAACACATATTTTTGGACGAACTAAAATAGAAATGTTGACACTTATTTTGGGACAAAATTATAATGTTATAGAAAAGGAAGGATGGTGTTAAAACCTTCCAGCCAGGACTTGCAAAATGCAGAACAGATAATGGCGGAGTGTAACGTTGTTGAATGCCGCCGGGCTCTCAAGAAGACGGAGTAATGCCACAAGAGTCTCACGCACCACACCGTGATCATCATCAGATCCACCGCTTACCTGACATAATCGCATAGCATGCACCCCCAGCTTCACTTGCCCTACAGGAATATCACAGAAAATGCATATTAAACAAAAATACAACAAGTGTAGTAGACTTGATCTCAAAGGCTTAAAAATTTGTACTCCATCTCAAAATACATGTTTATAATGAATAACACCCGTTTAGAAATATGCAATTAGTACACTTTTTAATTGACTAAATGATAACTATACCCTTAATAATAGAGGGAGTAATGAATTTCTCCATTCTATATTAAGGGTAAAATTGGAAAGCGGACACTTGTTTTGTAAAAGGAGTATTATTCAGTCCAATACCTCTCAACGAAGGCTCCTCCTCCAAATATCTAACAAACAAAATCAAGGCTGCATCAATTCCTTTGCAGTGATACTCGAGATCGAGCAGTGCACGGAATGCTTCAATTCGAACTTGCCATTGTGTCTTCGAAGAGCAAAAGGGTTTAATCAAATCAATGATACGATCCTGAAACGAAAAGAAACTATGAATAAACGAACAGAAGCTACCCAAACTATTCACTTTGAAACAGTCAGCACAGGTGAAAGAAATAAAGTTACAAGCGGGATGAATTCTGATAGCTTTAATGCAATTTGTGTCAACGCTCGAATGCAGCTAACTGTTAAGATTCCATTGTAGCTCGGTATCAGCCTGGTAAAATGCATCCAATGAAATGGGTTACGTATAAAATTTGACGGGTGAAGCTACTACAACCAAAACAAGAGTAATAATGCACCTGTCAAACTGCAATAACCGGTCAATGCGTTTCACGAGAGATGATAGAAAGGGAACACTCTGCCAGAAGATTGATAACAAATTGCCAATTATTCATAAACAATAAAAGAGAATACAGTAAGAGAAAGCTAAAAAAGCAATTCCCCAAGCAGAAGAATTCAATTATCGAGATATTTTTACAAAACTGATTCAAGAGATGCCAATAAACCTGTTGTCCAAATTCAAGTTCACCAACTGATTGGACTAATGCAGCAAGCCAGTAAACATCAGAGTAGGGATTCCCATTGTTCTCATTGTACTGCACGATGAATAAAAGCATAGAACAGACTCAGGAATGCGAAGAAAGACAAAAACAGTGAAGATATACACGACAAAAGGATAACAAAAGAATCTTGACCAAAGAAGTTCAACCACACCCATAAAGTCTACAAGATTTAGTCTCTGAAATATGAAACAATTAAGCCAACAGCGATCGGCGACGGTAAGAAAGAAAGAACAACCCAAAATATCGCTAGATTAGATTGTTCTCATCATAAAAGTGAATGCAGCCAAGCAAACTCATGCCTTCCGGTATCATTGACAAACACTATTGATGATCAACCAGTGCCATCAGGCTAAAAACATATAGTGAAATGGTAGTATATGTGGAATTGAGGAACAAACATCCACCTTTAAAAGTTGTAAAATGAATTCAACAGCTTCCCTTGGGCTCTTCTTATCTGCAGCTCTAACCAAAGCTACAGCATGCGGTATAGCCTGTGAAAACATCACAATGCACAAAAACTAAATTCAAGAAATATTCTTTTATATCTACTTCTATCTTTTGGTGAATAACTATCAAAATAAAAAAATTATTGTGCTGTTTAAAATGGCAAAAAAATTGCACCAACAAATCGATGCTAAAATCAACATCAAACTTATTCTAATTTACATGTATGACCAGAGAAAGTTGTTTGCGTCTAGTTGATATACATATGGCATCATACACATGCCCAATCAAACAAACAAATTTCATAAAAAGATCAGACAGGTGGTGTGCAACATTTACGAATGCCCACAATCCCCTCCATAAGAAGGGAGATCATGTTCAATAAATCAGTAAGATATTTACATCACACATCCCCTAGACACTCACATTATGACACATATAGGCCAACTCAAGAAACAGAAATAGCCATCCATTATTAATTCAATGTGTTAATAGTATTAGCATAATTATGGAAGTCATGTTGCGTTTTTAAAACTCAGGATGAGGATATTAATCCCAACAGACCCAATAAATATATACAAAATGAAAATTATACTGCATAAATGTCTTAACACTGCCCCACTGGACATTGCTGACAATACACATCCTACCTCATCCCATTACCTCGAGTACAAAATACTCCGCAAAATCATGAAAGTCATTCGGCCTGAGAAAGAAAAGATAATTAATTGAGCATGCTAGGTGCCGTCCATTGTCTATCAAAACAAAGAAAGGATACAACGTTTACTTTGGGAGTCCAATCTTTTCATCATATCTTCGGCTTTTATAGAATTTAATCAGATGCAGTAAACCAGCCCAATCAGTTTCCTAGAAGAGCAAACAAAGTAAATGATGCATCAATTACCAATATGAAGGAAATATAACAATTTTCAGAACCCAGCCCCACAAATACAAAGCATTTAGCTAACATGATGTTTTGGGAGTACAATTAAAAAAGTATTTTGTTCTAATTTATGTGTCGTAAATCCCATTTTCACCCCTTGATATATCTTTCTTTCAGGATATTGGTTAATATATGAAATTTTATGGGATTAGTGGAGCCTTTCTTGTTGCATATGTTCACTAGGTATCTAATAGAAATAGTGGAATAGTTAAGCTATCTAGCTGCAGAGAAATTTGGTCTTAAAAGTGTCCTATTACAAAGATCTCTGGAAAGATGAAGTGATTGAATTCACAAACTGAACCAGAACAAGCAAACACAATAGTTCTATTGATTTCTCAATTTACAAAAAAACATTTGAATATTCCTGATGGTTAGAAGTGTCGCTCATATTTGCAAAAATGTTAGAAGGATATTATACCTCAGATGCTGTGCTAGCCAAAGCAAAAGCCGCCTCAATCCGGACTCGCCAAAAGGCCTTCAAAAGGTAGAAAAGGTCAAAATTGCATTTTGTATAATTAATAAAAGCCATATGTAACCAGGTATTGCATGTGCAAAGTCTCCACATCATACACTAAAATTATATATATACTTGTACATCCCAACAAGAAGAGAGTACCTGAGAATCACAGAGGAGATTACTTAAAGCATTGACAATGGAGAGAAGTCGAGGAAACAGCTCTAGTGCTGTGATTGCTTGAGCTTGAGCAACAACATCTTTATCCTTCTCCAATTGATTTATCTGGTCGTACATTCATATTTTCTCAGAATAGTTAGATAAAGGAAAACACAATACAATAACAGGTCAGCATGTATCAAAACTTCTCCATCTTCATTTTTTTTCCTTCTGGAGGCAATATTTCAACAAACCCGTCATTTTTTTTTGGTAATCTGCAAAAACGCAGATAATTTCTTTTACAGTTCGAGTACATGTCATTACACTGTACTTAGAATTAAAAAATGCATTAGCAAATAACTAATGGTTGCAGAATTATCATTGAAGGTAAAGGACGATCAGATACCAGAACTTACCCACATCGGTACAGGTTGATTGAAATGAATCTCAGCAAGATACTCCATCTCAGGGTCTGCCCTGAGCCATTGCAGGGGGGAATCAATGCTGCAATAAATCATCCATGAATTGAGTACATAGAAAATAACATACACTTAGGGGCCGTTTACCAAAAGCTTACCTGTGTAAGCGCTTACAAGCCACATTACCTTACCGGATAAATATGCCAAGGACCAAGAATCTTACCTGTAAGACCGAAGGCAAGGACCGAGAGTCTTACCAAGTAAGTGAGGGCAACAACTCTTACCACGTTAGCGCTTACCCGGTAAATTGTTACGATACCGTTTTGGTGGACTAAAATCTTACCCGGTAAGCAAGTGATAGTGTCTTGAATTTTGCTGGTAAGCACTTACCCGGGTAAACGTTTGGTAAACGTTCCCTTAGTCAGAACAATGGATGTGCATAATTACATACTTTGAACGCATATCTACAGACGCAACTGTGTCTACATTATCATCAGAACCATCATGCTTTGAACCTTTCTTTGGCTTTTGGAAACGTTTGGCAGCAAGTTTAGAATGGCATTGTATTTCTAGCAGCTGCCATGTTTCTCCTGCCATAGGTAAAACTGGATGGTCATACATTCCATCAAGTTCATGAACTCGTATACTCATCATTCCAGGCCATCCAACATCTGCTTCTCGCTTTACAAAATCAGGTTTAGTATTGGAAACTGAAGAATTTGAATCCGGTGTAGCTGTACATCCGCGCAGTGCTGCTAATTCGACCAAGTTCTTCCGTTTGTTATATGAAAACCCCATCCTTAGTATGATCAAATGCAAAACAGAGGTAATTAGCATAAAGATAGCGGATATTCCAGAACACTGAGAAAAATGTATAAATTTCTTTTACATACTTGAGAACAGGACAACCGCTAGAACCCACCCAACGAGGAAAAAATTCACGAAGAAATGGACGCTCAAGATTTCCAACTTCATTAGCCAAGTGGCGAAACTGCATTTTAAAATTTCGGCTGGAGTTAGTGAGCCTTCAATAATAGACTTACCTCCACTCCTAAAAAATTATTATATACAAGCTGAATTTGTGGAAAAATAGAGCAATACAAGTGCCAAGACTCCTAGATAATGAAATTGACAATAAAAACCAACTCAAAATGATATTTTTCTGAAAATATTATCAACTTTGAAGTAACAAATTACAATCACATCCAAGAATAAAAACAAGTCATGCAGAGACCCAAGTTAGATGCACCGCAAGTTGGAATTTTTTGGTAAAATGCATGCTTAACAGGAAGTTAATAGTGAGCCATCATATGCTACTTGACAAAATGGCAGTGAGAATTCCAATCATAATCCTGCAGTAGATTACATCACAGATACCGAGAATTCCCTGAGAAATATCATGATCAAGTTATGCTCTGACATCATTTCGGGAAGTTGCCTCCTAGTACTTAAATGTGCATGCTAAGAGGATGAGTGCATTTTGAATTCAAGGGAAACGCGCTAATGCATTCAAGTTGGATCTTCCAGACAGCATGGTCATCAATCATGTATCCAATGACATAAATAATCCCCCTTATTTTCAGTTAAATGCCTTTGTTGTCTCACATTCTAGCCTTTCAGAATCACATGACCCTTCCTCTATTTCTGTTTTACTCATGCCGCTTTCGTCAGTGATTCTACTCCATGGTTAGTTATTAAGGTAATAGAGGATATTATGAACGAACAGGTTGTAGCAACCCATGAGATAGCTATCGACATGATTTTGTCAAGTAGAACCAGTGTTCAAAAAAGGCACACCATGGCGCGAAATGGCGCAAGACGCGTCTCCACGCATTACGAAATGGACCATAATGTTTCTGTAGGGCATGGCTCACACCATGGCGTCTTGAGGCGCGCCACGTTTTTTTGTAACACGTGATTTTTTTCCCAAATTTTTTTTCCTATCTTTTGTGTTTTTACACTTTTAACTTTAGATTTTACATTTTCATAGATCTAACTAATCACATCGCCACTGTTTCACAAATTCATAAACGTTACACACTTACGGTTAAACTGTAGTTGTAAAATTACCTTTCTAAGTTCTATTTTAAATATTTAATCAAAAACCTATTTTATAATAATATTCTATATGATTTTTCTTCTTCTAATATGAATGTAAATTTTTTAATATCATTATCTGATTAGATAATATATAGAAAACATATATCTAGCTATATAATTCGATGTATGACATACAAATTTGCCGCCTTATGTCATGCCTTGAAAAACATCGCGTCCTCGCCGTGGCGTGTAAGGCTTGAGGCTCGACCTCGCCGCCACGCCTCACGCCTTTTTGAACCTTGAGTGGAACGGACAACCTGACAGTAATTTCACTCAGGATACTACATAAGAGTTCTAGGAACAGGATCCTGGCCTACTAAAGCGTAATAATTCTTGTGCATTATCCAAGGCGACACTTTCATAAGTGGAAGATGATAGGAATCACAAGCACATTTAGCTAATTCTAGTTTATTATAGATTCGTTTATTTATATTTTCTTGGTTACATTATTTACTCATATCTGGAACACTGTTTTTCATTGTTCCAGTACTATAAATAGGCAAGACTAGTTCTTTTTGCAATTCAGCATATGAAACTGGTTTCAGTTAAATTTTATCCTTTTGCTGAAATGTCAAAGATCTTAGGACTTGGAGTCTAAGATATTCTAGGGCTTATGGGGTGATTCCCAAATCCGCACTTACTTTCCTTCGATTGTTTGTTTTCTTAATATCTTCCTGCATTCACGGATCCGCCATCTTGCTGTTGCCCTTGAGATTCTACTATCATGGACAACAAAGAGATAAGTTTGAGCAACATTTTTCATTTGAGCTATGACTTTGCAACCTCTTTGATCCTATTGGCGGCCAAAGGACCACAGCAGAGCTCATGGCACATGTACCAGAGACGGAGATCTTTCTGTCATAGGTCCACTAGCAGCTTGGACAGCGTCGTAGTCATGACAATGAACATGAAAACTAGTGGCATCTAGACAACAAGAAGGTTGATGGTTCTCCTGTAAAGATTTGTACTTCATTTTGTTTCCTTTTTGAATTATTATAAATGTTAATTTATTTTTTGATAGACAGAAGAAATCTTTTGGGAAATATCAATGTCCCTAACATTTGGGTCCAATTCATAACTTTCTTAAAGCATTGAATCATTGATAACTACATCTGAACTCTTATATATGTTTAAATCATGGTATGCAGTTATGGATCTTGTGGTCTTTAATGGATAATTATTCCAGAAAGTTGTAAAAATCCTTCAAACAAAAAAATGTTTCATAATAAAATCACCCTCATGTTTCATTACTTACACTATTTATCAAAAAGTATCTTGCATAGTATATAAATTGTTTTGAACTATCTCAGGGAAAATAAGATGGCCATTTGAACCAGTGATTATAAACGAGGTTATTGTGCGAGTATGGTGTGCTTGCTGAGCTGTTAAATAAAAAGGATTAGATGCCTTGGAGCAAAAGGGGCTTCCAAACATACATTGATAATTTGAGATATTCTACATATCACAAACATATACTACAGTGTACAGAAAGGGATTCCTCTAACATATAAGAATATTTTGCTCCATGCTGCATATCATACAACTTATGGTAGAATCTATCTAATATCTTGATTTGCAACGAAGTATCCTTGGTGACACGTGATGATTGAGCAACCCAATAGTAACAATTAGCTTGAGAAAGCATTATGATATAGAAACAGCAATGAACTTGGCCTAAATGCTCTTCTTAGATTACCTCAAGTCCACAACAGATATTACAAATTTAGATACATAATCACCATCAAGGTAAAAGAGACATAATATCTCACCTAAATGTATATTAATTCAAAAGCAATCCTCCAAAATGCTCAAAATTAGTATATGTAAATATATAAATATCACACAAGGAACCTAACACTGACAATATTTTCCATTCTCCATTAAAACAACTCGTTTAAAACTAATTTTATCGGGTGATATGATTAACCTAACGTTAATAGTATCCATGGAAGGATCAACTTCAAATCCTTATCACTTGATCAATGACATGTTCTTACAAATCATATCAGACAATCTAGTTTTGATACATATTTTACATGATACTAGTTGTGAACCCGCGCAATGCGGCGGGAGCCATGAATTTTAACGATTTTGRAGTTYCMCTGRTTTTATAAGATAAGATTTAACGATGATATAGGTTACACTTGGTCTTTACATATTAATACAATTTGAATAAATAAGAGTTATGGTTCCAATTACAAACTATTGATGAAAAAAATTGTATGACGGTTTAAAATCCAATACATTTAAAATCCAACATATTTAAACGGCTCCACAAATGTATTCGATTTACACCAAAAGCAAAGAACCAATAAACTTGAGTTTTAAGATAAACACTCAAAACCAATAAAAAAAACTACAAAATTGACAGATCATAAGCCATGAAAAGACCAAAAAAGATGGGTTTTAGAATGAAATTTCAACTGCTTACCCTCTTTCTTGTCCAGAAACTCAGATTAAGGTTGAATTAATACATGTATATATATATATATTTCAAAAAAAACCCAAGAACATATTAATTCAAAACATATTATACAGTGCAATTTGGACAATCTAACCCCAAAATATATAGTATATATATAAATAAATAACTATAAAAGTATAAATCGTAAATATTAAAAATATTTTTTCACAGTATATATAATATATAATAATATAATTAAGTCAAAAACTATTCAATATTGGACTCATTTCGAAGGTATTAACGAGACAATTATAACGGTGTAACTTGTTAAAATAAAAATGTATTTTTTTAAACATGTTTTACTTGATATACGATTATGTATGTTAATTTGATAAAGGTTTAAAATGAAACATTTAAAAGTAAAGGACGTAAAGTAAATTAATTAATTAATTATAGGGGTATAAAGTGTAAATTTAAAATTATAATTTAAAAAAAACTCGGTTGTGAGAGGGTGAGTGTATGTGAGGGGGTGAATGTATGTAAGGAGAAGAGTGGGTGAAAAAGTGAAAAAGTGAGTATAAAGGGTATTTTGGTCATTTATAATTTTAAGACTTTAAGAGTTTTGCTAAATTTGATTAATAAGATAGTATAGATATAGATTACTGAAATTCATGCAAGCGCTTCTAGAAATCTTGCATTACATGCATTGGGTGTAATTCAAATAACTGCCTTATGCAGCATTATACCTCAAGTCCTCAATATAAAAAAACATGTAGCATCCTGCAGACATGTCATAAAATATACAAATGCAAGTGCAGACTATGCATATGTGATCTGGTAAAAACATATAGTGCTGGCAAGTGGCAACATAGTTAAGGAATAGAAGACAATCAATAGCTGTGTATTAAGTAACATGATATACAAACAGTCGGAGATAAACTATGTATTAAGTGACATTATGAAGGTTCTTCCCCCTTTCTATAACAAGTTTTCATGTCGAAGCAATTACTTTCATCAATTAGACAAGAGAGGTAAAGAAGAGAATGATATGGCTGCTAGTTAATTACCTCTTTTGTACTAAGAGTTCTATGAGGACGAGTTGTATCTTTAGGAGGTGCAACCAAATTCTTCAAAACCTGCGGCATGGGATAAATAGCAATTAAGTATGCATGCACGAATAGAAGTTGAGTCTCATAATACTAAAACCATGTGAGCAATAATACACACACAGACAGGTAAAAGATCAAGGGGCTGTCTGGTTGGTTTCTATTAAATCCTGTATAGATAAAGCTGTCGGTGTGAATTAATTTGTCTGTAGAGGTTGGGAAGATTTTTGTTTGAGAGGGCTTTTTCATAAATAGGAGCGTGTTTTTAATTGGGTGTGATAGGTTTGGAAAAAACTTGACTTTCTGCATAAAGCTCCCACCCTAGAAGCTTACTGGATAAGCCACTTTCTATATCATTAAGCCACTACCAAACAGTCATGCATAGCTGACCAAATAAGCTGTTAAGTCCCATTATGCTCATTAAGCTGCTAACAAACAGACCCTAAGAGCCCTGCCCCCTTTTGACAGGAGTTCTAACTTGTAGTGCCCTCATTCTAGTATAGCAAATCTAGAACGGCTCTTGAGAGCTCAAATCCGTAGCTCTGTAAGAACGTAATATGAAATGGATCCACAAGCCATGCATGGAAGATCACCGGTCCTGCCTGATTCTACACGAGTTGGTGAATTGTAGTGCCTTCATTTTAGTATAGCAAATTTGAAACAATCCGTATGAGCTCAATTCACTGCTACAAGAGTATGAGAATGAGAGGTTTTGCATGACAAGCATATGTAAAAATTGCTCTTCCTAGATTTCCATGTTAATTTATGGGAGAGATTGAAAGCTGAAACATCTCTTTACACCTCCTCATAAGGGGGATGAAGGATCCGCCCAGTTTTTATAACAAATAAAGCCTAGAAGAGGTTAGATTAAATAGCAAGCAGGGGAACCTCGGGAAGAGAAGAAAAGTAAAAATTGGCTGAGCATCACAAACAAGTCCATACTTAATATTTAGATAACAATACTCATTAAAATAATGAAAAAAGAAAGTGCTTTCTTCGAATCAAATAATACTACAAAATGAAGGTGAAGCTAGATATCTTACTTTACAGAATGACTCGGGACCCATCTGCTTTTCCAACATTTGGAGAACTGCAACCTGTAAAAAAGAAGCGAGTAGTCAAAAGTAAAATGTTATCAACTTTTTAGACCATGCGAAAACAATATGTACCAGATTCATATAATCAACTTACAGATTTCCACGACCGAATTTTTCCATAAAAACCAATGCATTGTGTTCCATACAAAGCCTTGGAAGCATCGGAGGAGCTCAAGGCAGTTGCAGCACTATCATCTGCTTTGCAGACAGCACAATTTGCCTGCAATCAAGAAACAAAGAGAGCATCCAGTTGACACATTAAGCACCCCATTCAAGACCAATATCGAGAAAATATTTTAGCCAGAGGGCATTGAAGGATAATTTGAGGTATGAAAATAAATATATCCAAAAGAAACAATAATAATGTTTGCAACTTTTACATGATACAGCCATATTCATACTGTTTCCAAGAGTCATGATAAAAGCTTAGAAAAAGAACAAAAAAAATCAAGTTGTAACAAATATAAGTTCCGAATTTAGCCACCATGCTTCATATGTTCCTTCCACTATAGTATATTGAGCATCCTGTTGGAATTAATATTGTATTCAAGTCCCTGTGTTGTAACTGTTTTACTGTATTTTCAGTTAGTCTTCGTAATAGTTGTTTAGAGGTTGTTTGTGTAATCTCTGTATAAATAGGTTGCTTTGTTAGTTAGTTTGGTTAACCCTGTTAGACATTGTATTGAGCTTAGAGAGAGAAAGAAAGCACACACTGTAATTGAGAGAATTGACATCAATAGACAGCCGACTGATTCAATTCATATTCTTGTGTTCTTGATTGTTTGTATGTTAATGACTTGATCTGGAATCTAGGATTGGTACCAGAGCAAATCAGAAAAAGATTGAACGTTTTTGGGATCAATTCAGATCGTGTTTTGAAGGTTCGAACTTTGGTTTCTGTTTCTTGATCAAAAGTGTAATTTTTGTTCAAATTCAGTGTAACTTCGAGCATTAAAGTTGTTTCTGGTTGTAATTCGAACTCTATTCCAAAATTCCAATTCAAAATCTTGAGTTTTGAAGATTTTTGGGATGAACTTCAAAGTTATCGCATAGTACATATTCAAAGTCATCGCATAGTGCATATTGAAAGTCATCGCATCGGCTATATGCGACAAGTCAAAGTTATCGCATTACAAGGACCGACAACCCAGGTTCTCGCATCTAAAAGACCCGAGAAGCTGAAGGTATCACATCTCAAAGACCCGAGAAGTGAGGTTATCGCATCTAAAGGACGCGACAAGTTGAACTTATCGCATCCGTTTAATGCGACAAGTTACTGTTCACTCTATATTTGATGCGACAAAGTTGAATGCAATAAACTGTATGATGCGACAAGGTTTCCAAGTTTGATGCGACAAATCTTTTTGTGTGCGACAAGTTTGACTTGGTCAAAGTTCAGTGCTAAGCCGTAGGAGGGGGACATTGTTCTTGAGACAAGTCAAAGTTGATTTTTATCTGAAGGTTTCCAATTATGTTCAAGATATTTTTCTGAAACGATCAGTTCAAGTCATTTGCATTCAGTAAAGATGTCAAAGGACATGCTAAGCATTGGATTAGAATCTGAGGTATTCGATTATTCAAACTCTGAATTCATTGATGAAATTGAGTCTATAGTGTTTTAAAACAAAAGCTTGAAAGTGAAAGAGCTTTAACCCTAAAATTTCAAACTAAAAGTTATGGTTACAAGGGTTTAAGTGAAGATCTAACACAAGAAAAGGAACAACTTAAATCTGAAAAAGCCGATTTAGAAAAGAAAATTCTTGCATTGAAAAAGAATTTGAATGAAGTAGAAGGTGAGAAAGTTGAAATCCAGTTGAAATTTGATTCTATTTTTAAATAAAGAGGTCAATTGTACGCCAAAGTCAAACAGTCGGAAGAAATCATTTTCAAAAGAGATCAACGTGAGCAAACATTGAAAATTTTAACAAACAAACCCAAAGATACAAGATTCTATAATCCAAGAATCGGTTTAGGTTTCAATGAACTTGATCTTTTGAAAAATGCTCCAATTTCTTTATATGATTTTAATGAATTAGGATCTTCAAAGTTCACAATCCCTTCTATTCCTGAAATTTTTGTTAAATCTGAATCGCCTAACTCTTCTTGAAGTAATAAAAATAAATCAGATGAAGATGTTTCTAAAAGATCAAATTTTCAAAATGTGGGACTAAAATATGACGATTTAAACTCAAACTACAAAACTAGAAAACTTCAGTTTTCTCATTCTGAAATTGAGTCATTCTATCCCACATAAAATTTAAACATGGATTCTTCATCAAAATCTGAGTCACAAAAATAAGAAACTTAAAAGTCTTATGATCTTTTTGAAAACATGATGAATGACTCGGACTCTAAATCTGAGAATGAGGTGATTTACGATTCTGATTCGACTGAAGAGAACATTGAGCAAAAGGATTGGATCATTCATTCAAATCCTGAATTTGATTCAAATGCTAAAATTTCTATTTGAGAGAAACAAATTTCTGAGCTTGAGGCTGAATTAAAATCTGAGAAGAGATTTATAGAAAATGCTCAAAATGAATTTTCACTTAAAGTCGAAGAGCTTAATCAAGAAATTTCTGAACTGACCATGTGTCTAGTTTGCAAAGACAAAATACATGAGTCAAATTTACAAAAGATTCATGATCTCGAAAAGGATTTAAATTCTAGCTTTGATGAACGAACCAAGTTAATGAGTCAAATCACGAAGCTTGAGGAAGACATCAAAAAGCCTTTGAGTTCAGATTGATATCTCAACCAATTCCACTGTTATTGATAAGATCAATTTTGCTGAAAGTACTTTCGAGGTTGGAGAGTCTTCAGGTGTTAAATCTAAAAATGATTTTTAGACTTCTCCTAAACCTGCTAAATCTAGATGTTTGACTGCCAAATCTTCTATTAATTCAAGTTCTTTATCTATGGCAGATTTGAAAACCACTGGTATGGTATTGAGAAAAAAAGATCACTTGCAAGAGAAAAGTGCTAATATTTTCAAAACTAGTTCTTCTGTAAAGAATCCAAATGCTAAGCCTAATGGTTGTAAATGTTCTTCACTTGCTAAAAAGAAATGTACTCTGAATACTGATTTAAAAAATTCAAAACATTTTACTCATTCAGATATATTATCTTTAGCGCCAAAACATTTGCATTGCAACTACTATGGTTACAATTCTTTCGCCATCAGTGCCAAGTGCAAAAAGCAAATCAGATCTAAGAAGACCAAACCTTTATCAACTTCTTCACATAAAACTAAATCTGCATATGGTTCAAATGCTAAAAAGAAGAATTTCTCAAAGAAAGAAGAACCATATTTTATTGATGTGAAATTTGTTTGGAAGTGGGTTCCAAAGCAAATATATGAATGGCGTGTTAAAGATATATCTACTAATTTTTCAATGCCAACCCGAAAGGGCCCGTTATGAAATGGGTACTAAAGTCTACGTGATTGTTTTTGCAGGACTGTTATGTGTGGTACATTGATTTCGCATGCTCAAGACACATAACAGGACACAGACAGACTTCTAGATAAATCAATCTAGAACTCGGATTTCAACGTTTTAACTTCTAAACACTTCAGTTTAGAACATGTACTTCATTTTTACGACTTCTGAACAAGACAGTTCAGGACTTGTGCTACAACTATCAGTTTCTGCACAAGAGAGTGTAGAACCTACATTAATCATTCAGAAAGACAAGCTATTGTTGATGAGTATGACAATTAGAATAATCAAACTGATGTTCAACCTTTACCTCGTACACACAAATGGACAAGAGATCATCCTTTGAACATGTCAAGGGGAGTCTCAGAAAAAGTTTTAAGAGCTTGTTGGTTATATTATACTAACCTGTTTGTGTGAGACTATAAACTAAATTCAAAGGGGAGCATCACAAACATTATTCATTCTGATTAGAATCTCACACGTATACATTTCTGAACTTTATCTCAATATATTTAGAAGGAGGACAACTTATGAGTATATTCAAATGTTTTTCTTAAAATGTTCAAACCACTTCTGTAATCTCAAAAAGATTTTATGATTCTAAAAAGTGTGATTTTAAATTATTTTCATTTGAATTTTTGTATGAAACGAGTACTATCTTGATCAGGTGTATTCTACGGTTAATACTTGTGTATTTTCTCTTCATGCATAATTCAAACACCTGATTCAGGTTTCCTTCATATTGTTATTATCATATTTATAAAAATTGCAAAATTCATTTTTCGATGATAATACGCTCGTTTGTATTCAAATTTGTTGATTTCTAATAAGACTTTAGTTGATTCTTCATTGTCAAATATTTCGTAATTCTTTGAAAGACAAATTTGTATTTTGTTCGTACAGATATTTGTTCATTTCTTTCAGAATATTTGAGCTTCAAACCATTTCTTGATTTTTTTTCAAAATCATGTGCTTATCTGAAATAAATCTTTGATCAAATCTGTTCAATATCAAAGTTGCATCAAAGTTTGTGGGCTTATTTGCTTATATCAAAGTTACTTCAATATGCTTACTTGAAATATCTTAGGTGGGAATGAGAGCTTATACAGATATAACCTCTATAGACAATCAAAACTGATAGCCCTACCCAAGAGGACAACCACCATAACAAGAGGTGAGCTAAAATGGAAAATGGGTATGTGTGCTAAGCTTAAAATGAAAACGAGAGGGGTAGTAGTTGTGAGCTAAAAGAATTGAATGAGAGATGTGTACAGGATTAAAAGAATATCAAAATCCTGATCTAGCTATTATAATCCGGGCAAACAACACATACACAATCTATTGGTTCTCAATTATTCGGAGACTAATATTGAAAAAGGCAAAGCCCAGGCCAACTCTTGTTTAATACCCCACCAACTACTCAGTTATCTCTCAAAAGATAATTGTTTCAATAACACTTGGGGCACGCAGCCCATAATCTATCGATTTCTCATTCGGAGGATATTGGTATTGAAGAAAGAATGATATATCTACCCCTTCAAATTTCTTTGATCACATCGAGTCTGATAAATTTGTGTAGTCCACACTACTTTACCAATTTGAGCTTATTTTGAAGCATTTGTTGCTTTATCTTTCTACACTGCACAAATTTTACAGAATATTTGTTATTCTGTCATCACATTCAGAGATATGCTTCTTTAAGCTATCAATAATTGAATGCAAATCCTGGTAAGATGAACATCAAAAAGTCTAATATTTAAAGTGCATCAGTTGTACAAAATATATCTGTTATATTCACAGGTCAATCTTTGAACAAAAGATTGAAAACAGTTTCATAAGTTGACTCGGGATTTCCAAATTATGTTCTGAAATGAATTTATTCATTAAAGGAATACATAAATGAATTTGAAAAGATTTCCTTATACTTCTATGAGTTGACGGCATGAACTTCACCTTAACACATTCATTCGCCTTGTTGGTATGATGTTCATGTTCCTCATTAACATCACAAGGGGGATTAAAAAAATGAATGGGAGATTAACAGATGAGATGAGATGAGATATAAAGCTGAGATGCAAGGCGAAGATTAACAGATGACTGAGATGATGTGAATAAAGGGAAGAAGATGATGAGATTGAAAGATTCGAAAAAGAGATATAAGAGGAAAGTGAAAAATGCTTAAGGGAGATAATTCAAGAAGATACAAAAAGGAGATTGATTCAAAGAATATTTCAAATGTGGTGTTATCAAAATTATTGGGGGAGATTGTTCAAATGTGTTGTGCTAAAGTGATGTTACAAAGGATAGGGGGAGATTATCCAAAGTTGCAGAGAAAATTCAAAAGTGTGGTGCTAAAGTGACTCTACAGGGGGAGATTGTTCAAAAGCAGCAAAGGAAGTTCAAAGGAGATGCTATCAAGTATAGGGGGAGATTGTTTAAAATCTAATAAAATTCAAATTTGATGGAAGTAGAGCTGATTGTCTGAATATGAAATAAAGTCGGGTATTTTAAAATTTTCAAGTGTTTAAAAGTCAAAGTCAAAGCTTCTGGAAGATATCTGAATGAATTTGTTCTAAAGATTATTTCTGAAGATTAATGCTAAAGCTGAAGATCTGAATATTTGAAGAATATTGTTTTTGAACTTGAATCCAAAGGGGGAGATTGTTGGAATTAATATTGTATTCAAGTCCCTATGTTGTAACTGTTTTACTGTATTTTCAGTTAGTCTTTGTAATAGTTGTTTAGAGGTTGTTTGTGTAATCTCTAGTGTCAAAAAATTAGAGCAAACAATGTAGAGAAAATTTTGGAAGAACTGAGAAATTGAAGAAATCTTATTTACGAAATTGGGATTATCTTTATAAATGAGGATAACCCAACCTATTTATAGGTAATAGTCAAGAGACGCAAGCAGAAAAACGAAACTAACTATTTCAATTAAGGAGATCTAAACAATGTCTAAACTTGTTCAAAGAAACGGGTTTCGTCAGTGCATCAGCTAGATTGTCATCAGTCTTCACTTTCTTCACTTTAATTCTCCTTTCCGAATGTATAAAGTGATAACGAACATCTACATGTTTTGTTCTCTCATGACACACCTCGTCTTTTGCAAGACAAAGAGCAGTCTGATCTTGATGAAACCCAAGATCTCCAAGCAAACCTTTCAGCCAAATCCCTTCTTTTGCAGCCTCCATATAAGCCATATATTCAGCCTCTGTTGTAGACAAAGCAACAGACGGCTGTAACGTCACTTTCCAGCTCATTAATGCATCTCCAACAGTGAACACATATCCCGTTAATGACCTCCGTGTGTCAAGGTCAACTGCGTATTCAGAATCTGAAAATCCAGCCACAATACAATCTCCTCCTCCATAAATGAGACCTACATCAGTTTTGCCTTTGAGGTAACGAAAAATACATTTCACGGCAACCAAATGTTCTTTCCTCGGATAAGCCATGTAGCGCGAAACAACACTAACAGCATGAGCTATGTCAGGTCTAGTGCAGACCATGACATACATAAGACTTCCTACAGCATTAGAATAAGGAACTTTGCTCATATACTCCACCTCAGCCTCTGTTTGAGGTGCCAACGCCATTGATAATCTGAAATTTGCCGATGAAGGTGTGCTCACAGGCTTTGCAGAAGCCATACCAAATCGAGAAAGTATCTTCAAAATGTAACTTTTCTGGGACAAGAAAAGTTTACGTCTAAATCTATCTCGGATAATCTCCATACCAAGAAACTTTTGAGCTGCCCCCAAATCTTTCATGTCAAACTCAGAATTAGGGAGTCTTTTTAACTTCTTAATTTCAGCCATATCACGAGCCGCTACTAACATATCGTCCATATACAGTAGCAGATACACATGTGACCCATCAGCATCTTTCTTATGATATGTACAGCAATCATAAGGGCTTGTAGTAAAGCCATGACTCATCATAAAGCTGTCAAAACGTTTATACCACTGTCTTGGAGATTGCTTTAACTTATAAAGTGATTTCTTGAGCTTACAAACATAGTTTTCTTTACCTTGAGCTACAATACCCTCTGGTTGACTCAAATAGTCATATATATTTCCTCTTCAAGCTCACCATGTAAGAAAGCCATTTTGACGTCTAATTGTTCCAACTCCAAATTTGCTTGTGCTACTAGTGCCAACAACACCCGAATGGATGTATGACGCACCACCGCCGAGAAAATTTCATTATAATCAACCCCTTGCTCTTGGCTATACACAAAACAGGACTTGTATCTCACACTTTCAGCTCCTAACCGTTATGTGCCTTGCAATTCCTTCATCTTTACAAAACCGATCAAACTCACTTGAAAAGAACTCCAATCCGTTGTCCATTCGCAGTCACTTTATCTTCTTCCCAACTTGATTTTCAATGAGAACTTTCCAATCTTTAAACTTCTCAAATGACTCAATCTTATGCTTCATGACGAATACCTTAGTCATCCTAGAGTAGTCATCAATAATTGAGAGGAAGTAAAGACCACCACCAAGTGAAGGAACTTGAGAGGGACCCCAACAATCAGCATGAAAGTAATCTAAAATCGACTTGGTTGGATGGACAGCTTTTTTGAAAAACTCACTCTCCTTTGGTTTCCAAAGATGCAATGCTCACAGAAGTCCAATTCAACAACTCTATGACCTCCAAGAAGTCCTTTCTTGCTGAGAATTACCATGCCTTTCTCACTAACATATCCTAGCCTCATGTGCCACAAACGTGTTAAATCTGACTCATTCTCTACAGGATTAAGAGTTGGTGCTGCTGATCCAACAATCGTGCTACCTTCAAGCACATACAAGGTACCTCTCTTGACTCCTTTCATCACTACTAATGCACCCTTAGTGACCCGAATTACTCAACCCCCACCGGTGTACTTGAAGCCTTTTCAGTTGAACACTCCCAAAGATATTAAGTTTTCTTCAACCCGGATACATAACGAACATCTGTTAGAGTTCTCAATGTCCCATTATGCAATTTAATGCTCATCGATCCGATTCCAACAACATTGCACGACATGTCATTTCCCATCAAGACACTTCCGGTGCAATCTTATCATAAGTGTTGAGCCAATCCTTATATGGTGTCATGTGAAATAACATGCGGAATCAAGAATCCATACCTCTGACTGACTTTTGCAATCAACCACCAGAGCACCAAATCAGCCTCCGAACCCGAATCATCTTTTGCTACAGCAGCGGATCCTTTTGTCTTTAGTTTTGGACACTCATTTTTCCAATGACCCGGTTCTTTACAATTGTGGCAGCCATCCCTTGGGTTTCCACTTGGACCTCTAGTCTTCGATCTTGATCGGCCTCTACTTTTCCACTTCCCTTTTCCTTTCTCTCGGCCTTTATCTCTACCTATGTCTCTATCTCCATTTACCACCGACAAGCCTACCGATTAGCTTTCGAAACTACTTCCTGAAGCTTTATGGTGCAACTCTCGTGAGTGCAAACTTGAACGAACTTCTTCCATAGTAATTGTGTCTCTACCAACAATGAACGAGTTGACAAAATTTTCATATGAAGTGGGCAACGAAACCAATAAGATGAGGACGGCATCCGCATCCTCATCCTCATCCTCATCCTCAATATGGACTTCAACATTCTTCAAATCCATAAGAATGGAGTTTAACTCGTCAAGATGTTCCTTCAAAGGCATTCCCACCTTCATTCGTTATGAGAATAACCTTTGCTTTAACAACTTGTTTGTTAAGGAAATGGTCATGTAGAGTCTCTAGTTTCAGCCATAAAGACGAAGCAGTCTCCTCATCGGCAACTTCATAAATCACCTCATCTGCCAAAGACAACAAGATGGTAGAGTGAGCCTTCTCATCTTGTTGTGCAAACTCAAATTCAGCCATATCTGTGGGCCTTTCACCAGCCAAAGGAATCCAGATGCCTCGTTGTTTTAGGAGAGCTATCATCTAAATTCTCCATAAGCTGAAGTTGTTCTTTCCTGTAAACTTGTCTATCTTGATCATATGTGGGGGCATTTTCTGAAATCTTGAAAAGAACTATGGTCCAAGATTCAGTACTGAGAAATCAAGAACAAATATCCAGACTAATCTTCAATTGAGTCGGCAATTTCTAAATTGGCTATCCAAAATCAGTAATCCAAAAATTGATCCCCAAAAACGACCATTCAAGAAATCAAAACATCAAGTTTGATTGTTGGACACAAGTCGATACCTCCAATGGAACACTCAACAACGAAATTGATTGTAGAAAGAATCAATTTCGACTGATGAATTCTAGAGATTTGACTATTGTTGCCATTTTTCTCAAATTAACTGCTGAATCCGTCAACTTACACCATTGATTTCAGAATCGAGAAGCTCCACCTTGAATCGGACTCCAAGTTGACTCAATCGATTGCCCACAAAAAAATGATTAGTGAAAACGATCCAGAAAAAGCGACTGAGGAGTTTAGTCATTAGCGATTGGAAGGAACCCTAACGCTTCAATGCGAGTTTGTCAAGAAATTGGAGAAAACGATGTAGAGAGAATTTTGGAAGAACTGAGAAATTGGGATTATCTTTACAAATGAGGATAACCCAACCTATTTATAGGTAATAGTCAAGACACGCAAGCAGAAAAACAAAACTAACTATTTCAATTAAAGCCACACCTAGCATCTAGAGTATAAATAGGTTGCTTTGTTAGTTAGTTTGGTTAATCCTGTTAGACATCGTATTGAGCTTAGAGAGAGAAAGAACACACACACTGTAATTGAGAGAATTGACATCAATAGACAACCAACTGATTCAAATCATATTCTTGTGTTCTTGATTGTTTGTATGTTAATGACTTGATCTGGGATCTACACATTCTTAAATCATTAATGTGATGAAAAAATTGATTATTTTATGGTGTCTAACAGGAGGCTAAATACGCAAAGGAAAGGAATATGGAGGTTTAATTTTAAGCTCTAGATCTCAGGGTCAAAGCCCCAGTAAACCACTATGGCTAATTCTGGACTTTGATGATACATGATAGACTCGAACGTCTGCATGGGTTCATAATCCTCTACAAAGATGCTTTTGCACGTGAATCAATAGGTGAATAGTATGGTAGAGGCTAGAATCCTGGATATCGACTGTAATGAAAGAACTCGGTGAAATATGATTCAAGTATAGGTGGTTCAGTGTCAATGGTCACAATGCTGGTACACAAGAACTTTGGAAACTCAATTTGTTGCAAGTGAATAATGATTTTATGAAGAGGAAAGTTGGGCCATAAAAAACATGTCGATCAGTTTGTGGGAGAACCATCAAACTCACAGGGAGAAACTTTGCTTGTTTGGTTAGACTCCTACTTGAATCATATACTTCCAAATAGGTCCTCCTAGCAGCCTTAAGATGCGTTTGGTACGTATAAGGTATTGGACTGGACTGGACTGAATTGGACTGAATTAGTTGTCTATTAGGTCTTTGGTATGACTAAGACAGCATCGGCCAAGTTGTCTGTCAAAAGCTAGGTAAGCTAGACTATCCGAAAAAATATAAAACTGACCAGATTTTACGTCACATTTACAAATGCCTGATGCCACAAATCACCTAAATATTTAGAAAAGTTTAGCTATAAGTACTCGATATATTATTTTTATATTATATTTATAAACATCCAATATTCATAGTATATTTATGAAATATATATACATGATTTTTATATTATATTTATAATTTATAAACATTCATATATATATATATATATGTATGTATATATATATATATCATAGGAAGAAAGTTTCATCATTTGGTCATAGAAATTGAATTTTTGTCCCACTCATTCCTATCTCAGCCACATGTCACGCCAAAAGTGGTACAATTAGTTTTTGTCTAGTCCTGTCTTATCCTATCCCACATACCAAACAACCCTTAGTGATAAATCACTTCAAGGATAGATAAGCATTATAACAGATAGAAAGAATGCTAGAAAAAATGTAACTAAAAGATCCCCATATATTGTACAAAAGTATCAAGGGAGAGCGTATGTTCAGCAAACGAATGACAAGCATCAACTAACATATATTTTACTGGTATGAAAGAAGTTAGCATCCTACTAAGTTTTTAATAACCGCTAATCACTAATCAGAATTGGAGCAGGATTTTTATAGTTACATGTCTTTATTTCCAAATAACTCGAAATCCATGCCACTGTATATGAACCTGGCAACGCAAAAAGTAGATTCAAGGAACCTATGGGAAAATGGCTCAAAATTAGGTATTTTTTTCATCAGTACTGACCTAGCAGATAGCTTGGCTTCACACTTCCCAAATATCTCAAAGCCCACAACCCCTACTTAGGGTTTAAAGCACTTCACAAGAAAATAGTAATGTCTTTTATGAGTCACTAACTAGTTAGCAACTTAGCTTCACACTTGAATGTGAAATCCTAGGGCCTACATCCCTGCATTAACTCAAAATTGATTCCACCCAGCACAAAAGGAAGACATGGGGACAATTATTCCAATTTATATTTTGAGGACATCCCCCATAGAGCATGAGACAACTCTTCTAGGACGTAAATTTCATGGGGCAAAGACTTCAAACTTTGTTCATAATCACGAAAAATGGAAACCGTGAAAAAAAAAACATCTCATTCCTGGTATGTTTTCTTGAAGAAGCACCTCCCATTTCTGGTGATATTTGTAGATTATGGAACAATTTTTCCATGACTTGCTTTCCTTGAAGCAAAACCTCCAATCTATGGTCAATGATTAAAAAATAGAAAAACATTTTAACTTGTTTCAACTACAAATTGAAATTCATGAAAATAGAGAGCTAATATCAGATCCTACATGATTGTAGACCTCTAAATACCATATAGTGTTCTAAAAAGCCTCGCCTAGGATCACTTAAGCGGCTCCCTAGGCATTAAGTGGACCCCACCGCCTTGATTAGTTATGGTTGCATGAATGGCTGCCGAGGAGTTATGTGTCCCTTGCCACTTAGATTACCAACTAATGGTTAAATTAAGCTTACTTGAAGGGGATCTCCAGAATCCTTCTTAGAGTAATTGCATCAATGATGCAATGACACTATACATTTAAAAAGGTAAACATATCAGATTAATAAAGTATCATATTTTCAAACTCATGTTCTTACATATTCCAAAAAAATCACCCTGCATATATAAATGAACCATTTATGCTTCAGCATAATCATCCATCGATTAATCCCCACTCAGATAATTGAACAGTAGAAGGTTACTTGATTGCCTAGCTATGCTTAAAGGTTTTTGGAACACTATTACAGGCCTGAAATGAAAGAAATATCATATAACATACGTATATATAGACGAGCTTTGCAACACTCAACTAACTTGTGTACTCCTAATTACGTAAGCACCAAGCAGAATTGCTAGCACGGTTGGTAAAACAACTTCAGGGAAGTTTTTAATATGGAAGCATGGCAATTCTAAACATACAATATTCAACTTTAGTTTAATTTCTAGCAGCAATATACTTCTATGACAGTGTGCTTCAATGTACAATCATCAAGCAGATAAAAGAGACATTAACCATCTGAATGTCAAAACAGAAGAAACAATACCTTGTAACGCCTATAGCGTGCTTCATTGTTTCCCAGAAACTGCTTAATGAACGAGTCTGTCAAGAACCAAGCAAGTCCGTCCAATAACCACTCTGACAACAAAAATTGGAAGCTAGATCAGTATTGCATTACTTTATTTAACTCTAGAGAGCCATAGGAATAGTAGGTTACCATCATTTGCAGCCTCTGCAGTGATATACACTCCAAACCATTGCCTTGCAAGACCATATGCAAGTTTTATTCTTGTATCTATCGTCTGCTCCGTCAATGATTAAAGAAAATCAACATAAACTTGAATTAAATCAAAAAATAACACTTGGACTAATTAGAGCATTTGAACTGACCCGCAACCCTATCAACATAGTGAATAGACAAAAGCCCCGCATATGGTGATAAAAGACAGAGAAGATTCTTCATAGGGAATTGACCAATATGGTGTTTATTATTCAAGACGAGGCATGTAATAAGGCGTCAAGGGAAGTGAAGTAAGTGAGCACTTAGAGAAGAAGAAAACCATAATAATGCATGTAATTGTTATTAGAAATATGCGAGAGAGCATAAGAACAAGCATGCAACAAGGAAAGATGTTTTGCATATTACTATAGGTGTTAATTTGAGTGGCTCAAGTCCTAGCCATCTGCTTGTACACACGTCCAACAGTGTAGAATTTCTGTACAAGGGGGGAACTTGTAATTTCTATTTCTAGCTAATTAGTTACAGTTGCTGTTAGCTATTAGTTTAGAGATGAATAAGCATGAGGTCTCCCTCACTCTAGATAATGAGAACTCGTAATCAGTTTTACACTTTCAGCAATAAAGGACTTCAGTTTAGTTTCTAGTCTCTCTATATACTGTTTCCATAATGATAGGATTACAATACGTCAAAATTGAGACAAGGCAAGACAGTAACTTTTGTGAGACCGAGATAAGACATGCTACAAGCCTACAATCAATGAGGCATAATGTTGGCACCAGAAGACATGTTTGGGATGAAAGACTTTGTCATTGTTGTTTAGATGTTTGGGCTTTGGACTTTGACAATCATGGTACTTGCAGGATTGTACTCATAGCATAGAGGTGGGGTGCACTTTTCTCTTTCCTCAAATGATGTACCCCTATGTGATGCTCGCAACATGAGCTAGAAATAACACTATACTTGAAGCTCAATATAGATGTTGCTTATGAACCAACAGTTAAGCTTTTGTATAAGTTGTTTTTTAACAATTGTTATAGGACTTCCTATTGTGTTCTCTTTCTGATATATGGTTACTCTTGTCCACTAGGGAATCAGCCTAAGAAAAAAAGAACAGGATATAGAGAGTTCAAGTTGCCACAATAATTTCCCACAACATCCAAGTATCGCCACTAGTGCAGGTGACAATGGGGTAATGTACCTAATGAGGCATGGGATTCCCTTGCCTGAATGGACCCTTGATAAATAGCATTACTCAAAAGTAGAACTCATATTTAACTACTCATCCCACAGGGTGTCTTAAGAAGTGAAGTGGAGCAAGGGTCCCTTGGAAAACCTTCTGCCCACGGAATCCAGTAACTGACATCCTCTTGGTGGTCTCTTCATGTGTGGTTTTATATTCCCACCCCCCAAACGGTTCCCCCTTTAAAGAATCTGTCCCACAAAGAATGACTATGAAAAGCACAAAGTAGCCAGAAGATATGATGAATGATAATATATACACATCAGTATTCAAGGAGATGGTGAATTTGAAGTAGCACACACAATGTTCCGTGTTCACAAATTTGTCAGAATGTCCACACAAGGAAAGATGCAGACATCTCCACGGACAGAAGTAGCATACATACATTTAAATTTCCACACAAAGTTTAACCTCGTGGAAAGGGATACTCTATCAAAATGCATGAGATAATAATAAATGAAAACCTAAGAAAAACATAAGTCACTTAAGCATAGATTAGATTATTAGTTCAACCATTAAAAACATACCTGATCAATAATCTTCTCGTCAAAAAGAATTTGTGAACTAAAGATACTCATTGATGCACCCAAGCTCAACGAAGATACTGCCATTTCTGGATCAATAAAAACTTGTGTGTATGACCCAAATGGAAATTTGGTGGAAAGGTAATGTTCATAATGGCTGTTCCAGAAGTAAACAGGAAATCACAAAAAGAGAAGCGGAAAAAGAAGAAAATAAAATCTGAGTGTACATTGCAAATTTTAAAATGCCATGAAACAAAAAGCTAACCTGTACGCACTATGGAGAAATCCCACTGTGTTCTGAAGCTTTGATGAGTTAGCTAGCAAACAAATGTGTGTTATAAGATTATTATGGCGATCAGGAAAGATTTCGAATGGAGCAACAGCAAGAGATATCCATTGAGCTGCAACGGGTACGCTTATTCTATAGACGTATGTTTTACGTGGAGGATCATCATTGCTCAAAACCTGCATAAAGAAAAAAACAAGCACAAAATTTGCATAAGGAGAGCCAATCCAGTAGTTGCATAGCAGACAGAATGGAGCTTCATGAAGATTGACGATGCTTAAGAAGAAAATGGTGTCCACAGTCCACTGGAAAGGATTATAGTGAATAAAACATCACAATGCATCATTGAGATAATATCTTCATCCAAAGAAAGAAGCTCATGGAAATGGGAGTAAAAATCACAATTGTAGTTTCTCAGATTTTATTGTGGTTGGAATCACTTGATAGCATGAATCATGTGCTTCAAGTAATGACCTGTGAACGTGACACTACCTAATTGGTATGCATTGGTTTCTTTATGTGACGTCCACCCAATGGTTACCAATATGCCTACGTTCTATTTCTTTGACTTTTTATATGATGAACCAATATCAGAAGCCATATTTTCACATAGGTGGGGGTAGTGATGATGATTGATGACATTATACTAATTTGGTCATGATGATGACTAGTTTTTCTTTATGCCTATGTGCTATGCCCTTTTTAATAATCGATTTACGATGACTAGTCTTTGTATCTACAACTTCCTGTTTGTTATAGTAAATCACACTATATATGTTGATGTATTATTTTGGTATAGTTTACATACTTCAATGTTTTCCTTTATTAGATTATTTTTCCATTTTGTTCACATAATATGTATATGCCATGCTGAAATTTTGGTATCTTTTAAAATGCCAAACCCAAGCACCCTATATGTAGAGCATCAAAAACATGCACCTGTTCACATGCTTCCTAGGTTGGTTCAAGGAACAGGGACAGCTTCACCATACGCAGAGTCACCGATACCTTTTTGTCTTTTCTTTCTTTCTTTTCTTTCTTTCTTTTCTTTCTTTCTTTTCTTTGAGGGTGAAGGAGGGAGTAGTCACATTCTGTATGTTATTTAGTATGTCTATATTAAACACTTCTTGGCAGAACGCAGATATATTTATACTTATGAAGGTTTGTACAATACATTTCTAGCTCCACTGTTGTTAACAAAACTTAAATTACTAAGGATTAGGGATGCTTTTAAGAACTTATATAGATTTATAGTCGATTGTCCAAAAAATGAGCGCTAAGACTTCCTTCTCTCGTGTCCTAATACTAGCCTCCCTACAGAAGTATCAATTCACAAATACTGAACAGATGGAATAAATCCGTGAATAACTGTCATCGAGGACATGAACCTACTTCACTTCTTCATGATGGAGAAACTAATATAAGACTTCCAATACCGGTTTATTTTTAGGGACTAGTAGCTTCTTCAAATGAGGACGAAGGTAGGTAGTGAGAGGAAGTGGGCTAGAGAGTTGACAGGTAGGATAGATGTGCCCTAGGATTACTTGAGAAGGGACTCTTTGCTCAATAGATAAAAAAGCACCAGCTGGGCTCTTAAAAATCTTCAAAGCTTTACAAACAAAAACTTCAAAAATCTTTTGCAAAACATAGTCACAAAGCAAGGGCCTTCACCTAGGGATAGAGGAAAAGTTTGCGTACATCCTACCCTCCCTAAACTCGACTTCCGAGTGGGATATACTAGGTACATTTGGTTTGGTTAATGGCAGGCTACCGTATGCAACTTGTACCCCCAAGGCCCCACTTTTTCTTAAATTGATATGGTAGGGACCAAGAAAGTCTCAACTTTAGGCAATAGTTGACAAATCAAACATCACATGCAATTTGGAAATGAGAACTCAAAAACATATACGCATATAGAAGAGGTGATAAGTTCTATTTAAATTTTAACATGTGCCCCAAAATGAAATTCACGGACATGTGGTAACACCATTATCGGTCAACTACGGTCCATGTTAATTACATCCAGCCACATGATGAAGCCATAAGAACTCCCTTCAGTTACAAGAATCTAGAAAGATGTTTATTTATTTAAAACTCAATGAAGTATGCCACATGAACATGTCACAGAAAAAACTATCTTGTTGCCATTTGTTAGATCTTGCAATGAAGCACAGTTAACTGCTTATTTCTCACCTGATACATCAGGGTTCCAGTGCTAGCGGCAACAAGATTGTTGGCCACCGTGAACTCCAAGTCAAAGCTGAAGTGTTATTACACATCAAAATAAATTTAATAGAACAATATAGAAACAAATTAAGTCAAATAACATTTATTCTTACCAGCAACGTTGTGAACTATCATCCATACAAGGGAACCAACAGCGGGCACGTCTAATCTGGTTATTGGTGTGCATAACATCTTTTTCAATATGTATTCCTGTTTCTATCTTCTCCACCCAGAAGTCAATATGGATCAGTTTTACATTCTGCACCCAACATAACCTACATGAGAAAAGATTAAAGTGGGAAGACAGCAATAAAATCTAGGATGAAAATTGTCAAGAAACAGTATGTGCCAGATTTACATCCTGTACCAACTTTTTTTCTGAGGTCTTAGGAAACCTTAAATCATATATGATAAATCTATCAATGTTGATGTAAAAATATCAAACTCGTTTTTCTGATGTAGCTGGTATTGACAATTTAAGAAAAAAAAAAAGATAATAATGGTGTGTGTGTGTGTGTTTGCATGTGTCTTTTTATATACACATGTATGCAATTCTCAGACTCTTCTGCCTTTCTGCTTTAGCTGTTACTAGAAATTGGATATTTGAAAACCGGAACTTCAAGTAAATAAAGTTACATCACCACAGTTCATTAAGGTATAAATATTGTTTATTACGAAGATGTAAGAAACAGTGGTAACATAAAAGGCCCAATTACATATTTATAGAAACCTGCAAAAGCGAAAACAAAAACAAAACCCAAGGTTACTTTCTAGGAAACAGAACTCAAGCATCATTTAAACAGTTCGCTTGCAACCCATTCTGCATAACATAAGTACTTTCAGTAACTACAGTAACCTGCTTGGATTCGCTGGATATTTGTGTCCCATTCTCTTGCCCTGTCTGTTCTGGCTGCTTGGGTACTGGTTTGACAACTTCACTAGAGCACATAATTAATAAATTAGGCACCAATTCTCTTTCAAGACATGAAACATAAACTGAACCCGCAGCATCGGCAGCAGAATTAGCTGAAGAAACGGAACACCATCTGTCATCACTGTCCATTTGCTGGTAGTGAGGGAATATTTCAAACCTCGCCGGCCCTCCGTCCACCATTACACTCTCAATCATCAAATTATCAGCATGTAACCCCACAATACCATTCTCTGGAACAACAACTTCAAGCTCGGTATAACTAAGCAAACACAAACACAAGAATCAGAAATTACTTTCAGCATTACACATCTAGGAACAACTTTTGCTCCCACCAACAAATATTTTATGGGCCATAACTTATTATCTCATACATAGTACATTTTATTCACAATCAGTACACCAGATTTACAAAAGAAAAGGGATTCTTTATGGAAATTCAAAGTAAGCACCAGAGTCATAACCTAACACAAATTCAAAGCAAGCACCAGAGTCATAACCTAACACAAATACAGCATTACACATCGTCAGCAACAAGCTCTGCTCTCACTAAAAATATATGCTAATGGTTGTACCTTCATATTTCAAAGATTGCACGATAATCAAGATGCCATGATCACGAAGAAAAAAAAAGGAAATCCTTTATTTACAATTTGAAATTAGCATATACTTATAATCAGCCAGCTCAAATACAACAATACCAGCATTCTAACACCAAGTTCTGCCACACATCGTAGTGTTCAGAGCAGTTATTCTTCTTTCAAGCATTGTACATCTGATTGCTGATCAAGAAACAATCTGATACTTTATGGGTAACTAAACTTCTAGCTTTTTCTTAAGCGGTTAACAAACTACTATATCTCTAAGAACCCACAAGGATTGTAGAGATCCTCTAATATCTTTAGGCCAAAGGCCACTTCCGTAAAAAATTTACTCTTGACTGACGGCATGCACAAATTGCGCAGTAACAATAAAGAGCAATGAGCAGTAACACCATGTTCCTTGAGCAACCTAGCCCTAATCTCAGGGTATTTAGAATTTTCATGGGAACCATCCTCAAACATATCTTTTTCATTCAAAGTTCAGCGAGCATTCAAGGGTAACTTACATTGCAATAGAAAAACAAAAGAAAGCAAAGAAGTTGGCAATTGTCAACTCGTACTACGATAATTCAGCACTTCGACTCAAATCCGAGTGACCTAACAATTCAAGATAACTAAGGCGCAAAACATATATACTTAAACACATACTAACCCGTAAATTCGCCGCTTCTCGAGATCGATTGAGAGACATAGCTTCTGATGTTTTACCACAGCTTCCGAATTATCAGCTTTCTGTTCTTCATTCTTTTGCTTACGAGGCTTCGCCATTCTCCTGCATGTACTGTGTGTACAGACACTTAAAAAACACACAGTAAGGGCTTCAAATTGGGCAAGAAGATGGAGAAAAGGGAGGGAGGGTGGATTTATAAGAGGAGTTTTGGGAAGGAAGATGTCCCTCAGTATCAGATCACCCTTCGAGTTTGAGCCCTAGCTTTGGTGATTGACTCGTAGCCGTTCATCTCTTGATGTCCATTGATCGGACGGTCTACAAAGGTTTTAAATTGCGTGGGTGGATCTATTTGATGGATGGACTGTGGACACGACCGCACTGTATCCAGCACCCGAGCAAGACCACTTCCATGCCAATTTTCACAAATAAATGGGTACAAGACCATTCACATCTCTGCAATTCATTTATATTTTTAATTGTGTCATATTAGTTTTTGTAATTATCTTTCACACATCTGCAATTCACCTACAACACTTTCAATTGTGCCACGTCACCTACACTTTCAAAAGTGGTCCCTACTACAACATTTATTAACTATTTTATAAATTATTTATATATACATTCTAATATTACATATTTTAATTAATAACATGTTTTATTTTAATTCAATGTTAATTAAAATGATTAATATATGATATAATATAATAATATAATAATTTATTGTTATAAATTTGAAACNTACATATTTTAATTAATAACATGTTTTATTTTAATTAAATGTTAATTAAAACGACTAATATATGATATAATTATATAATTTATTGTTTTAAATTTGAAACATTAATTTATTAAATCATATCAAAACACAACATTTATTGAATTAAAAATATTACATATAAAATAATTTAATTTATTATATAATTAATGTAATTAAAAATACATTAACATTATTAATTTATAAAATTAATTGTTCTACATATTATATTTCAATGTTATTCAATGTTAATGGATGTCCACGTGGCTTGCAAACACAATTGCAAAAATAGCAAGTGAAATCCTATGTGGCATCAAATTGCTTTTTTGCAATTGCTTTGAAAGATGTGTGTGGATGGTCTAATTATTTCTGACTTTCACAACATTTGTTATTGTTTTACTGACTTAGGGGTATTTGGGATTGTTTTATAAAAATAATTTATTGACTTATTTTAATGTGGTATTGATAATAAATAGTTTTGAGAGTTTAGATAAATAATTTATACCGGTGTCAAACCGGTAATAAAGAGTTTTTAAATAAGTTAAATTCTTCTGACTTATAATAAGTTGATAAGTGTTTTTATAGAAAAGCATAAGTTGTTTCAAATAAGCAATCCCAAACACCCCATTATTTCTTTTCTTTTTTTTAATTTATCAGTTTTTTTTATGTCTAATTCATTAAGAGGTAGGATTATTTAAACTATTTGTATTTTTCAATACCAATCTCTTGTTTGTCTTTTATTGTTCTCCAAACTCTTATAAACAACATTTATCAAACTAATAATTTTAATTGATCATTTCTCTCATTTGATCCTTATTAAATCGATTCTCACCTCACTCAATTTATGTATTTTACTTAAATAGGTTATACGTTAATGACATATTTTTGTTTAAATGAATCTTGATTATATAATTTAGATGTAAATTTCGTAATCATGACAAACAAATATGTTAAATTGTATAAATCTGTCTATAAATTCAACACTGTAATTTTATAATGGGTAAAATAGGTAATTTAAAAAAATTCAGACATTTATCAGTTTGAAAAAACAAACTGTCTTTAATAATTCAGATTTCAAACTTCAGCACTACTTCTTATCAATCAGAAGTGAAATAAGATTTCATAATTTAGCACCTCTTAAAAAACAAACGTCACCTTAGTTTCATATAACAGTATCTTATATCAACTAAAAGTGAAATAAGAGTATAATCTTTGACATCTTTTGAAAAAAGAAAATAACTTAATACACTTGTATTTATTTAATTTTCAAATATTTTATATATCACAAAGTTCTAAAAAAATTATTTAACATTACAAATATTTAAAATTTCTTATTTATTTTGACCAATAACATGTGGGTCTTGTAATATATGATGGTGTAAAAGTGGTAACGAGAATATACACACATAAATGTGGCACAATAATGATACAAGTATGCACCCCTATTGAATTCATTTTCAAGTAATAAAGTGGTAAAAATACCAATATCGCATCCACAGAGATCGGACTGCAAAGTCTCGAGTAGTAAGGCGAGAATACAATGATTTCAATTAGAGAATAAGAAAATATATTTGAGTTGGTTTGATGATTTTAACAACGATATATTAACAAGTAACTAAAATTGGGTATGGGTGTAAGTTTTCCTTAAGATATACGTAGTAACAAAATAGTCAAATACTTTGTGTTACAAAGACATCTATAAAGATATGATCTCTCGAAAGTGAATCTTTATAGACTGTGCCCATAAAGTTCCCACCATTACTGATTCTTAATCTTGCAATTTGTCTAAGTTGAAAAAAATATCAAATTCGATTAGTATGAAGATTTATACAAATCCCTGTGATGTAAAGCTGGACCAAAGTTTTCACCTTAGCAAATAATACAAACCCCGTATCCCTACGTGATTATCAAAAAAAAATCTGAAATCTTTGTACATCATTTAAGCCGTACTTTAAATCTGTCTTTCTCTAGATCAAAAATCTAATATCAACATTTTGAAGTGATCGGTTTATCTACGTTGAGTTTAAGTCCCGACTCAAGTGATCAAGCTTAAGAATTAGCAATGATGAAAACACCTAAATGTTATCTACTAGTCTTAAGTTCGATTCACATCCACACCCACACCCAATGGGTGCTTAGCTAATAATTAAAGTAAATAAGCATAAACAGTTTGTCCTTACCCATGTTTTATCTTCATATTTCTTTGCATCAATAGTTTGTCCTTCAATATTGTTCTAATATGGCTGAAGTAAGCATAAAATTACATGCAAAAAATGATATTTCCAGCTCTGTCCTCAAATCAGTGTTGCTCCCCACAGTAGGCACACAATGTATATATTTCACAATCCACATTTAACCCAAAAATGATACATATAACCATAAGACATCCACAACAGTTCAAAAATAAAATAAAAAAAAACAAAAGGAAGAAACATGAACACAACTGAAGAAAAAAATCACACAAATGATGTGTAAATAACGCTCAAAATGAGAGTTATAAAAACAAACAAGTTTATTGTCTATTTCGTCATAATTTTTTTAAACATTTTGTAAACAAGTATTCATTTTATTCAGTGTTACAATATCAACAAGTTATTGGTCAAAATAGTATAAAATATAAAATATTGAAATTTTATTAAATCAACCGAAAAAAAAGTTAAATTGTATTAAATTTATAACATTTTGTCTTTTTATATCAATTTTTACAATTATTTTTTAATTTTAGTACAATTACAATTATAAAACCAGTTTTAAAAAATCATTCCATATGAATAACCACTTTATAAATTATGGGTTGTTTGACAGTTGCTGAATGGTTTGATGCAGAATGATTAAGTGGTCAAAATGGTTAAGAGATTGTCATGACATAGTACAAAATGAAATATAATTGTTTGCTAATTATTTACAATGAAATTAGGGCGCTACATAGTTAGGGAAAACCATGATACAGACTATTTTTTTGCCAAACAAGATTCACCTCTTAACGGTTCAGAAATTGACTCTTAATAGAACTATTAAAAGATAAACAAACAAACCCCTAAAATATGTAATATAATCATTTATAGTTTAACAGAAATATAGTAAGTGCATTTTTATATAAATTTTAATATAATTTATTTACTTAAACTTAATAATTAAATAAGAACATATTTATATAATCTACAATTTAATAATTTAAACCTGTAAATAACTTATTTATTTATTTGAATAAAAATCTTTAAAAAAATATTTTTATCAATGTAATTATTGTTATTTATAAAGGAACTAAAATTAATGCACTCATTTATGCTTTAACAACTTATTATTTGATAAATAAAAAATTATTTAAATATCATTTAAAAAATTATTTTTGAATAAATTATAAAATTTGCGTTTATGTTTAGCTGAAGATTATGATTGGTGTCTTTATGCTTTACTTTTTACACCGAGTTTCAATGGTATATTTTTTGATATGGCGTATGTCGTTACTAATCAACACATTTAAAGAATTATGTCAAGTGAGAGTAGTAGCGGATCCATAAATTTTGTCAAACGAGTGTACATTTGAAGTGGATTAAAGGCCCGTAAAAGGTCGATTGATGTGTTTTTAGCTGAATTTCACCGTTTCAAGGGATCTTTTTTAAGTTTTTTGGATTGATAGAGCACCCCTCAAAGTTTAGCTGGTACATATTTCATACTTCAAAAAGAAATCCTACTTGCGAAAAATAAGTTGAACAGGTACACAAAAACCCACTCAAACATAAATAGGTCCGCCCTAAATGAGAGTTGAACAGGTACACAAAAACCCACACAAAAAGAAATCCTACTTGCGAAAATGAGTTTCTAGAACGCAGAGTAAGAAAACCCCATCATATGGGCAGACAATTTGGGAGATTTACCTTGTGACATACTTACGTTTGATGGTAAATCCAGCTTCCAATTCAGGGGCGTTTGGTTTGACGGAATGGTTTTGAGGGATTTTAATTTCATAAAAGGATTTGGAATTCGAGTAATTTGGATTTGGAAAGATTTGGAAATTTTGATGTATTTGGAATGAATGAAATTGAATTTCATTCTTTATGAATAATCTGTAATAACAAATTATAAAAATGATTGAATTACCTTTTTATTAATTGATTATTAGAAAATAAACATTTTTAACATATTTTTAAACATTATTATATGCAAAGCCTACGAAATCCCGTGAAATCCCAACTATCCCCGTGGGATTTCAAAATCCCATGTTTGAGGATTTCGAAAAAAATCCTATATTTTGTAGGATGTTTGGTATGATTCAGTAGAATACTACTGTAGTCTACTAGTTCCGTATACGACCCAATAGGGTACCACTGCCTAAGCTCTCAAACCGTCACTTGGTGATTACTCACTAGATATTATACTGAGAACAAAAAACACCTCACTTAAACACAATAAACATCGACCCATTGGTCCCGAAGTCCGGCTCCAAGCAAGTTCACCTCTGCAATGCCAAATGCATCGATAACTCATAGGTCCCGGAGTCTGATTCTACACGAGTCTATCTTTGCAATACCCGCGGTCCTAGAGTCCAACCCTGTACGGGTCTCTTTTCGCAATACCGACCTGACCACGATGCTTACTTGAGCACTAATCTCAGAGTGAGGACATCAAAACTTCTTACTCATCAAACGACTGATTCACATGTTTATGGATCCGATACATTACAATCTAAATTACATGACCCTAAATGAATGACTAACACATCCAAATCATGTAGTTCTCAAATAAAGTTGCAATAAATGCAAACCAACTGCAAACTCAATTAATGAGCAAATTAAACCGGATAAATGTCACCAAAACTCAAATAGGCCAAAAACAAGCCAACAACACTACATTTATTTTACTACTCGAGATAAAAGTCAAGATAAGCAGTAGAACGCATCTAACCAACGTTTATGCAAATCCATACTTAAAAAGTATGATTAACTTAAAAAAATCCATCATTTGCATTTTTCAAATTAAATCATACTATTTAAGTTTCCGAAATGCCTCATAATATAAAAATATGCATTTTTCAAACCAAATTAATGAACATTTATACGATAAATCAACAAAAAGACATACTCTTATGATTTATTTATCGAGATGTCCAAAAATCACAAATGTGGGCCTTTCATAAGATTTATAAATCAAATGTACCAAAGATGCAAATTTCATCAAATAAACAACACATTTGATAAATACCAATAAAACATCTTAAGACTCCAAAATGAACATTTTTAGAACGTATACTTTTTTTTTCCTAAACAACTTGAACTCATCTTGCTCGGTTAAGTTAAACCTAGATTCCAAACCCAAATCTTCAGCTTCCAAAATGAAGATTTCAGATTCACAAACATCCATCTATAGAAATTTTATCTAGGTCACAACCAAACCTAGAATGTACTAAGGTAATCTTATCTCTTCAAAACACCCAAAAACTTACCCCTTCAAAATCTTGAAATCAAACACCATAAACCGTCAATCTCTAAGGTAATCTTGCATTTGCATCAAAAACTTTCCAAGATCTGGTCCCAAGGAGCCAAAAATTACCAGGTGGTGGGAGAGAAACAAGAGAACCCTAAAAAATCGGCTTAAAAGCTGATACGGGCAAGAATGCGGGTTCCCATGCGCCAAAACTCGCATGAAACGTCGTCCTTATCCAAAAATTCTTACACACATACTCTAATACGGGTTTTCATGGGGCAAAACCCACATTATAACTCGTATTAACCACTGTTTGACTCTCAAATGCCGCTTTCTTATGATTTAACATAAAATCCGCTCCATATAATTTCTCAACGATGTAACTTGATAAAATGGGGCATATTAAGGTTAAAATAGCAAGCGGACTACAAAGGCACAATACGACAAAAAATCTCGGGTGTTACATAAGTCATTTAAAAGAAAACACTTGTACTATTATTTTGTGGAACTACTTTGTTTTCCTTAAGTATGTAATTATGTTTTTACAACTCATTTAAGTTGAAATTTTTATTTAATTTGAATTATTTTACATGTTCATTGTGCTTTTAAATGTAAAAGGCTTTTTGGTCCCGTTACCTTATTGGCAATACCGACCCATTTATAGAGCAAGTACGAACAATTTATAAAACTCACAAAAAGGGGCATTGTAAGATCTCACATCACTAACGAAGGTTGCTTATAACGGACTTGATACCTTCTCTACTAGAAACGTTTGAAACCGTGAATTCTAGTGTGAACAAAGTGAACAATATCAGGTACGGTTGGGTAGGATGTTATAAATGTTATCAGAGCCGAGAACCAGAAATCTGTGTGCCAGCAAGGACATTGGGGTTCCAAGAGGGATGCATTATAAGATCTCACATCGGTTGGGGAGAGAAACAAATGTTGCTTTAAGGGACTAGATACTTTATCTACTAGACACGTTTTAAAATCACCGAGTTCAGGTGTGAACAAAACAAACAATATCTGATACGATTATCTGAGACATTACAAGTATGATTTATCGTATCAGATATATTAGACAAGAAAATTAGCTTAAACCTGATCAAAACCCACAAATAACCGGCTCTAATGTCATATTTAATAAAATATATAATAATATACCTTATTTTCATCGCCGATATTGGTCAAATTTTTTCCCAAAAAGGTTAATAAAATATATAACAATATACCTACTCCTTGATTGGGTTATAAAATTTATTGGTGAATATGGTGGGGCTCATGGCTAAGTTGTGGGTGGTTGATGGTGCAAACCTACGGGAAAAGTGGTCCACTTTGGCCCGACAAAGACTAACCCAAAGGCTAATATGGTCTCTAAAGTCTTGCAGCTTTCCATATACCTTGGAGTTGGCCGGAGAGACTCCTTACCAACTCCCATTTGCCACTTCAACTATATTATTTTAACCATATATAAATAGGAAATGAGACTTGGTATCATGTGAGACAAATGGTTTTTCGTGAGATCCGTAAGACCAATTCTCAACCCTTGAATTAGATCTATAATCTGAACATTCATAATCACAAAATTGTCACCGTGCAACTTTAGACCATTAGATCATTAGCTTATAAAGTTGATCAATGAACATAAAATTGGTCTTACGAGTCTCATGAAAAACCTTTGGTCTCACGTGAACCCAACCCTAGGATAGGATTCAAACGTTGTTATTTATGGAAATGCAAGAACATTTATAAGTACATCGTTTTGTTTTAAGCCACGATTGTTTGAAAAATAAAATAAAGGGATCAATAAAAAATTAAATAAATGTTTATATATTTTTTAGAAAATATCAGAGGCATGTAGGGTTGAAATGGGAAAGAAAACTGCATATCATATAATGAGTAGATAGAGTCGATGATTGTGGGAGTCATTATCACTGGTTTTCAATTTATCACATGGAAATCATATCATTTTTACAGGATTATCATAACAAAATCACATCATAAGAAGTCTTTGATTTATCAAAACCATACCATTATCACATAATTATCGTAACAAGATTGGGTTTATAGGACATTAAAAATGTTTTTAGTATGTTAATATACTGCGTTATAGGACTTATATTATAAGATCAACCAATTGTACGTCTTATATAACAGAGTTGCAATAAGTTTACAGGATGTTTTTAGATGTATTTACAAGTTTTTTAGGACACTTTTAATTGAATATATAAAGTGTCATGTTAACGATTTTATTGATACTTTTGGAAAGTGTCATATAAACATGTCTTGTTATAGGACATTTCCATAAGATACTTTTCAAATAATGACATAAAAAGTTAAGAGGACGTTTTATTTAAAAATGTCACAGAACTTGTTAAAACGACATATAATTTATTGCAACGTTTTTACAGAGGGTGTACAATTATTTGGTTTAATAAACTCAAGTCATATAAAACAATCTACGATACACTTATACATTTTTATAGTCCTATAAACTTGATTTTATTGTAGTGTGTGCCCGTTTGCTGATATTTCCAGTGTAAATATAACAATAGACGACATGTTGAGTCATTTACTCGTTAGTTTCTCATAAGCATGCATGACATAGAAAAGCTAAAACAGACATATGCGTGTACCGAGTTCAACACAAACTAAAAGTATTCCGTGAATCACTAATACTGTTTGTTGGTATATTTATTCTTCTTAAGTTACGAATATCATAATCACAAAGTGTCGTCCAGTTGTTTAGTTTCCTAACCCGTTTTTTTTTTTCAAGATCGTTATGGACCGTTGAGCTAATTGCATAGGCATATAGCTTTTGGAGAATGAATTTATCTGACAATTTTCTATATTGTAACTTAATTAAAGGAGTAAACTTAGGGGCCGTTTATCAAATGCTTACTTGGGTAAGCGCTTATCAAGTCACATTCCCTTACCGGATGAATATGTTAAGGACCAATAATCTTACCTTGTAAGAGTGAAGGCAAGGACCGAGAGTCTTACCCGATAAGTGATGGCGATGACTCTTACCATGGTTAGCACTTACCGGGTAAATTGTTACATACGATGTCGTTTTGGTAGATTAAAATATTACCCGGTAAGTAAACGATATAGTTGAATTTTATCGTTAAGCGCTTACCGGATAAGTGTTTAAGTAAACGGTCCCTTATTCGGTGTCTGTTTACCAAACTAAGTGTATGTTCACCTGGTAAAATAAATGACATCTGGTACTCATTTATTCGGTAAGTGTTTAGTAAATGACCTACAAATCAAAGTAAACAAACTCAGTGTATCTCACTTGAAGGTCTGGTTTAACGGGCTTGAGGGTAATATGTAACCAAACCTTAACTCTACTTCAAAGGACAAAGAAGTTGTTTTCAAGAAGACCACGAGCTTGAGAAAAAAAAAAGTAAAACAAGATTACAATACACACACACATAAGGGTATAATCAAATGAGAATGTCGTATATTGTGATAATCGTGAGAACTTTGGTTATATTGTTTCACGTGATTTTTTTTCCATATAAGACTGTAATTTAAAATATTAATTAACATATATTTATTTCACAATCTGTTTGTTTCATATGTGTTCGGTTCATAGTGTGAAACTTTTTAGATATTTTTATGTTTCACACAAACACGTAAAAAATGTTCATATTATGAAACGAAGACATTGTGAAACGAATATATATTAATCAATACTTCAAATCCAAGCCGTAAATGGAAAAAATAATGTGAAATTGCACATGATGCACTAATTCTCAAGGTTTTCACAAATTTTTGGGCTCTCAAATGATTACCCCCCCCCACACACACATATATATATATATACACACACACACACACTATAAGAGTACTCGTACAATGCAGCGAGATACATCTTCTATTTAATGTTTTTTCTGTCCCTGTTGATATAGTACGATTTATATGGTTTTGATAAATATAATGTTTTTACTTTTGAATAAAAATATATTTGAAGATATCATAACAAATTGAAAAAATATATCGATATTAATATCAAATTAACTATTTAAAAGTTCTCATTTTTTGTACAATTTTTTTAATTCAATTTTTTATTATAATTTATTTTAGGTCTAATAGCAAAATAATTTATTTTTGGCTCAACAAATAATCTTGATAAAAGATAATGATTATGTTAGAACTCAATGATTATCCTAACCATATTTTATAAGTAATATGTATTAATAAACAATATATTATGCATAAAAAGTGGTTTTTAAGAGTTTTTGTCAAATGATTTATAATATAGAATACATTTTTTTATATATAATTTAATTTAAGTTTAATAATAAAAC